>NW_027062732.1:0-170389 GCF_032884065.1 Artemia franciscana | reverse complement strand
CTCAGGCCGTTTGGAAAAAATGTTTCAAGACTTTAGTTCCTCACATGCACCATCTGATAGAACATTTAAAGATCTCACCTCAAATCATTCTATTTCTGAAGACGATTTGGAATCTCTTGACTCTGTCCCAATCTCTACTTCACCTGTAAAGCCAACATCAGAAATCTCAAAAAAACCTTCTCCAGCAAAAAATCAATTCCTTAAAAGAAATGCAAGTGCTCTCTCACCTATCTCAAAACAGAAAGCAACTAAAAACAAACGGAAACAATCCTTAATATCAAAGACAGCTAACAGTTTAGAATGAAAATAGTTCAATTTAACACTACAGGTCTACCCATTGATCGTTTGGTTGAGTTAAAAAGGTTTTTGGACATTGAATTCCCAGAAATTGTCTGCATCCAAGAATCCCATTTGTCCCCTGGAAAAAATTTTAGTGTTAAAAATTATACATCACATAGAAAAGATAGGGTCCTAAATTCCTCTTCTCAAAAAGGTGGAGGCCTATTGACTCTTGTGAGAAAGGATTTGATTAGCTCTGTTGTCAATATTGATGTCCAGTCATCAATGGAAATACTAGTTATAAAGGTTGAGATGGATGACCTTCCCCCCTTGTCAGTAGTTAATATTTATATAAATAAACCCTCTTCTTTCAATAACCCAACCTTCAAGAAATTATTAGATCTTTCCCCAAACCAACTAATACTTGGAGATTTCAATCTTCACCATCCCCTGTGGGACTCAACCCACCCTAGAGACCCTCAATCATTGTTGCTCTTGGATTCAATCTCTATCAGTCAGATTTCCCACACACTAATCACACCTAAGAATTTAGGAACTTATGTGCACTCCTCCAATGGTAAAAACTCAACCATTGATCTTTGTTTTGTTGGTAGCAGACTATCTGCTTATAGTAAGGTGTCCAGGTTCCATGACAATCTTGGCAGCCAGCATTACCCACTTATTACAGAACTGTCAAAAAGACCAGTTCTCTCTAAATTTAACATTGCTCCTAGATGGATTTTCAATGAGGATAATTGGAAACCATGGGCACTTAAATTGGGGAGTATGGTACCAGCTCTAATTAATGATATTGATGTTTTAAATGAAAATATCACTAAAAGCATCATTGATGCTTCAAATTTATTTTTTAAACTCCAAACACAACTAGTAAAAAGTAGGAAAAAAAATGTACACTTTTGGAATAATAATTTAGAATCACTAAAACAAAATAAGTGTACTGCTAGAAAAATCTGGCTTTCAGATAAAAGCAACCTTTGCAAAAAAATTGAAATGAGAAAGGCCGAAGCTACTTTTAAGAAACATGTCCTAGCTGAAAGAAGCAGCTTGGGAAGATATTTGTGAAAATCAGTTTAATCAGTCAACTCCTTCTAAAACACTTTGGAAAAATTTCAGAAAATTTGTAGGTTATCAGCATAGTGAACAGTCTACTCCAGAGATTAAGTCCAATGATGGTTCAATTATGTACAAGCCATATGAAGTGGCAGAGTCTTTGAATAGTTATTTCGCAGGTCAATCTTCAAATAGTAGTACATATAATAACTCTATGTTTATGGAAGCTCAGTTTCCCCCAGGGTCTGTCACTAATCTTGACAAAGATTTTGATATGGATGTGCTAGCTTCTACAATAGTCTCTAAATGACTCAGCAATGGGTGAAGATTTGGTCCACAATAAGATGCTTAGAGCTCTTCCACCGAATTTCTTGGTCCCTCTTCTTTACTTGTTTAACAGATGTTGGGAAAGTGGCTCTGTCCCTTCTGCTTGGAATTCTTCTATTCTAGTCCCAATATATAAAGGTAAAGGGGATCGTTCAGACCCAGCTTCATACCGCCCAATTGCCTTAACCTCATGCATCGCTAAACTCTATGAGAAAATGATTAAGCTGAGATTTGAACCCCTTATTGATAATTCTCTTATCGCTGAACAAGCAGGTTTTCGGAAAGGTCGATCAACCCTTGATAACCTAATTCAACTTGATCATGACATTAAGAAAGCTTTTACAAGAAAGAGAGTTGTTTCTGCAGTCTTCTTTGATATTAAGAAAGCTTATGATACATTGGACCCTTTGCAATCCTTAGACAGGCTCATAAATTTAATGTTGGAAATAATTTCTGGAAGTGGTGCAGGGCAGTGCTTTTTAATAGGACTATTAAAACCAGAGTTGGATCCATATGCTCCTCTGCTCATACAGTCTCATTAGGTGTTCCTCAAGGAGGAGTTTTCAGTCCTTTTCTTTTCAACATACTGATTAATGATATTATTTTGGCTGATATGCCCTCAATAAAGTTTGCCTTATATCCAGATGACTTAGCCCTTTGGACTGAAGGCTCCTCTCCTGAAGCTTGTCAACCCAAGCTCCAAGGAGCAATTGATAAACTGTCAATATGGCTTAATACAAAAAATCGGGTTTTTTCTATCCCAAAGACCATTGGCTAGGTTTTTTTCTAGGAAAATTGACCCTAGGCAAGATTAATGTAGATTTAAAGTAATGTTTCCGCTAGGTCATAAAAATTAAAACATGCATATATGTGTACCGCCCCGTCTCTCCTCCCGAGACATGAATTTTGGAAGATGAATTTTAGATTTTTGGAAGGAAATTGCGTCTCAGAGCTCTTATTTTAAATCTTGACCGGACCTGATAACATTGGCGGGAGTTGGGGGGGGGGGGTACCTAAAATTTTGTAAAACGCTTAGAGTGAAGGGATCAGGATGAAACTTGGAGGGAAAATAAGCACAAGTCCTAGATACATGATTGACATAATTGGAACGGATCCGCTCGCTTTGGGGGAGTTGGGGGGGGAGGTTTATTTCTAAAACATTAAAAAATTAGGTATTTTTAACTTACGAAGATATGATCAGATTTTTATGAAATTTCATATTTAGAAGGACCTCGTAACCCAGATCTCTTATTTTAAATCTCAGTCTGATTCAACGTCATTGAGGGGCAGTTGGGGGGGGGGCAGAAATCTTAGGAAATACTTCAAGCTCTCTTTGGGGTAGTTGGGGGGTTAACTCTGAAAAATCAGGATCAGAACGAAAATGGATGGCAAGAATAAAAATCCTTCTAAGATACGTGACAGACATAACTGGACCGGATCTGCTCTCTGGGGGAGTGGGGGGGGGGAATTTGGAAAAATGAGGTATTTGTAACTTACGAAAGGGTGATCAGATCTTAATGAAATTTGATATATAGAAATATCTTGTGCTTCAAAGCTTTAATTTTAAATTCTGACAAGATCCTGTGACATTGGGGGGAGTTGGAGGGGAAACTGGAATTCTTGGAAAACGTGAAAATTGGGGTATTTTTATCTTACGAATAGGTGATCGGATCTTAATGAAATTTTATTTTTAGAAGGAATTCATGTATCAGAACTCTTATTTCAAATCCTGACGAGATCTTTTTACATTGGGGGGAGCTGGAGGGGGAAATTTGGGAAAACACTTGAGTGGAGGAATCTGGATGAAGCTTGGTGGATAGAATAAGCAAATTTCCTTGATACGTGATTGACGTAACCGTTCTAGATTCGCTCTTTTTGGGGGAGTTGGTGGGAGGGGTTCAGTGATTTGGTGAGTTTGGTGCTTCTGGACGTGCTAGGACGATGAAAATTAGTAGGTGTGACAGGGAGCTGCACAAATTGCCTTGATAAAGTCGTTTTCCCATATTCGACCATCTGGGGGGCTAAAGGGAGAGGAAAAATTAGAAAAAATGAGGTATTTATTACTTACGAGTGGGTAATCGGATTTTAATGAATTTTGATATTTAGAAGAATATCGTGACTCAGAGCTCTTATTTTAAATCCTGACGGGCATTAAGCCTCTGATTTTCCTTTTAAATCAATCTATTGATTCTTAGAATTTTGTTGGAGCTCATACCATATAAGCTCTTGGCTCTTAGCTCTTCTTGGCTCGCCACAAGTGCCATATGAGCTCATAGCTCCTGTTGTTTTGTCGACTGCTTTTTTTTAATATCACTGTAGTTTTTTTTCTATTTTGCCATTTGTATTAATACATAAATTATAATTTTATATTAGGTCATCCTGAGGGTATTATTCGTTGTCCCCAAAAAACGCCCCCCATAATGGATATATGGGATACGTTTTAGTGGAAGATATAGCCAAGGAAATGTTAAAGGCCATTAAAAACAGCAAGATGTTTTGCATCATCTCTCACAAAATAAGAACGGATCTGGTCTACGTTGATAAGAGCACGAGTTTACTAGAACTGCAATATTTTTTTCAAAGTGAGTTTTTCCTTTAAATATTCAATTTTTTTAATTAAAGTTACAAACATTTTCTTTTAGATTAGAGTGGAGTGAAGTAGGGAGAGAGATATAATGAGGAGTGTATTGGTAGTATAGCCTTTTTTAGTTCAGGCTAAAGTTGAACTAGTAGATGGTGCTGGAGAAAGTCACGACAATTTTCTCTGATTGTTGCTAACAGTGTGAAATTTTTACTCACTATTTCTTCTGTTTTCTTCGTTTTTGATTACATAGCAACTAAAAAAATTAAGTAGTTTCCGGAATTCTTAAATGTTTATTATGTACAACCAAAATTATTCACGCTAAAGTATTCAAGTTCTTAAAAAAAAAGAAAAAAAAAACTCATTGAAATTCTTTATCCTTTGAGGTGAAAGAGTCTTTCTGAAATAATTATGCATAACAAATAACTAAATAAGGACGAAAGACCCTAAAATCGCCGAAAAAGGTGTTATAGTTTTAAGATAGACCATTGCGTCTTAAACTATTGGTTGCGACCTCAAGTTGGGTCGCGTGGCAAAATTTTTTGGTCGCAAAAGATTTTAAAGTTAAATATTTAAATACGCGATTTTATAAAATCTAGATGTTTATTTTTGTCAGCTGAACTTATAAAGATTCATGGAAGAGGAATTGTTATTTTGTCTTCCTATATAAGACCTTACTAGAGGGAAGGACATAAATTGTAAAGTTTGCAAATTTTTATTACTGAAGGTTTAATAAGGAAAAATTACTATTGATTATACTCAGATGATGTAATTGCAATAACAGTCAAAAATTTTGGTTACAGCTAATCATAATAGCCGCTCATAATGATAAGCAAAAACAATTAGCTCCAGAATCGAATGAATTGCTTCAGGATGCTGTTAAGGTTATAAATTTTATTAAGAGCCACGTTCTTGACAATCATTAATTTTCAAATCTCTGTAGGGATACGGCTTCCAACTACACAACTCTATTGTTACATGTGAAAGTAAAGTTGTTTTCAAGAGGTCTAAGGTTAAGATGATTATTGTTATTAAAGGACGAAATTGAAATATATTTTAACAAAGGATAATGTGAAACTGCTAGTTTTCTTCAAAGCGACATGGCTATCCAAGTTGTGTCATATGTCAGATATCTTTGTAAAATTACACAAAGTAATCAACTTGTCTCTGCAATATATTTACTTCAAATAATGAAATCGAAAGTTTTACATAACAAAAGGATCGACAATTGGAAAATTATGGTTGAAAAAAATCCTTCGAATTATTTTCCAGTGTCAACAATTTTATAAACCAGAAACACCATTTTTATACTTCTATTGCAAAAATTATTATAGATCAGTTATGGGGATACCAAAAGAATCAGCCTATCTTGTCCATTATAAAAACTTATAGTTTGTGTGGCCAAACTCGAGAATTGATGGAATTGTCCAGTCTTAAATTATAGAGCTTGGACGACTGATCCGAATAAACGGCAGAAAACTAAATGTTTTTTTTGTCTACCAGGTTTTTTTGTTTGTCTGGAGCTTATGATTTAGGGTGTTCGTTTTGTTATTTGGTTTTTGTGGCGCTTGGTATTAACCAAGTGACATAGCAATCGCAAAATCTGTCGGTCTGTTGGTCTGTCCTGGTTTTGCTACTCTAGGCACTTCCAGGTAAGCTAGGATGATGAAATTTGGTAGGCGTATCAGAGACCGGACCAGATTAAATTAGAAATAGTCGTTTTTCTGATTTGACAATCTGGGGGGGGGAGGGGGGCTCGTTAATTCGGAAAAAATAGAAAAATTGAAATATTTTTAACTTACGAATAGTTGATCAGATCTTAATGAAATGTGATGTTTGGAAAGATATCGTGTCTCAGAGCTCTTATTATAAATCCCGACCGGATCTGGTGACATTGGGGTGAGTTGGAAGGAGGAGACCTAAAATCTTGGAAAACGCTAAGAGTGGAGGGATCAGGCTGAAACTTAGTGGGAAAAATTAGCACAAGTTCTAGATACATGATTGACATAACTGGAACGGATCCGCCCTCTTTGGGGTAGTTGGGGGGGGGGGGTAGTTCTGAAAAATTAGAAAAAATGAGGTATTTTTGAATTACGAACGGGTGATCAGATCTCAACGAACTTTGATATTTAGAAGGATATCGTGTCTCAAAGCTCTTATTTTAAATCCCAACCGGATCTGGTGACATTGAGGGGATTTTCGGGTGGGGGAACCTAAAATCATGGAAAACGCTTAGATTGGAGGGATCGGGATAAAACTTGGTGGGAAAAATAACTTAGATACGTGATTCACATATTTGGAACGGATCCACTCTATTGATGGGGGGGGGGGCGTTAATTTGGAAAAATTAGAAAAAAATACGTTACGAAGGAGTGATTGGATCTTCATGAAACTTCATAGAAGGACCACGTAACTCAGTTCTCTTATTTTAAATCTCTATCGGATCAAGTGTCATTGGGGGGGGGGCAGTTGGGGGGACCGGAAATCTTAGAAAATACTTAAAGCGGAGAGATCAGGATGAAACTGGATTGGAAGAATAAAAACCTGTCTAAGATACGTGTCTGACATAATCGGACTGTATCTGCTCTCTTTGGTGGAGTTGGGGGGGGGGGGTATTTTGAAAATTTAGGTATTTGTAACTTGCGAAAGGGTGACCAGATCTTAATGAAATTTGATATTTAGAAGGATCTTGTGCTTTAAAGCTCTAATTTTGAATTCCACCCAGATTCTGTGACATTGGGGGGAGCTGGAGGGGGAAACCAGAATTCTTGGAAAAATTGAAAATTAGGGTATTTTTTATCTAACGAATAGCTGATCGGATCTTAATGAAATTTGATATTTAGAAGGAATTCATGTCTCAGAGCTCTTATTTCAAATCCTGACCAGATCTTCTGACATTGGGGGGAGTTGAAGGGGGAAATCTTGGAAAATACTTGGAGTGGAGGAATCGGGATGAAGCTCGGTGGATAGAATAAGCAAATGTCCTTGATATGTGATTGACGTAACCGTACTGGGCTTGCTCTCTTTGGGGGAGTTGGGGGAGGGGTTCAGTGATTTGGCGAGTTTGGTGCTTTTGGACGTGCTAGGACGATGAAAATTGGTAGGCGTGTCAGGGAGCTGCACAAATTGACTTGATAAAGTTTTTTTTTCCAGATTTGACCATCTGGGGGTAAAAGGGAGAGGAAAATTTTCAAAAAAATGAGGTTTTTATATCTTACGAGTGGGTTATCGGATCTTTATGAATTTTGATATTTAGAAGGACATCGTGACTCAGAGCTCTTATTTTAAATCCTGACCGGCGTTAAGCCTCTGATTTTCCTTTTAAATCAATCTATTGATTCTTAGGATTTTGTTGGAGCTCATACCATATGAGCTCTTGGCTCTTAGCTCTTCTTGCCTCGTCACAAGTGCCATCTGAGCTCTTAGCTCTTGTTCTTTGCTATGATGCGTTGCTTTTCATAGTTATATTTTGTTAGAGATCTTTGATTTGGGATGTTTTTATTGTTTCTCTGTGTTTTTGACTTGTCAAATTTCTGTTAAACTTTTTAGTCTTGTATTTCCTTGGAAGGCTTTCTCAGTTTGTGAAAACCAACTAGTCTATACTAGCTGAATCAAACATATGAGAGAAAAAAGAAATTGAATATAGTGGAAAGACAAAAGTACAAAAGAGAGTATATGTTTGATGTTGTAGATTTGCATTGAAAAAATCATTTCCAGGGTGGTATGCACTGCTTTCTTTCTCTTATTATGAAGTATATTAAATGAAGCTTCTTTGGCCAACATAATACACTTTGTAAGGTGATAGTACTAATGGTACTATTATAAGTTTTAGAAATTTCGTTCTCTTCCTCTAACAGTAGAGTCTCATTTCGGTTACTATTGACTGACATAATCACAAATTTTATTCATGGAATACCACCTAATTTACTACAAATTTCCTCACACAATCTTTTTGTGAAATAGTCAAAGAAGGAGTCAGTATTCCTTGTAGGTTTGTTTGATATTCAAAAGAACTAGTCCATGCTACCCAAAATAAAACGTAAAGTTAAAAAATCTTCAGACACTGAAGGGTTATATTTCCATAGATTGAGGGGTGAGCGTGAAAGAATGTTGTCTCCTCGTTGGAGTTATCGGTACTGGGCTTTATTGTATTTTGTAGATGTGTAGCTTGAACCTTATAACGGGGGACATATAGTTTGCTATTTTTTGTTGTTTTTTTACCAGATTTTTTGTGTTCCGTGGGTTGGTTTTTGAATCTCATGGTCTTGAATATTTATTAAGCAATTCCTTGTTTTCCGTGTTATTTTTTAGCATACTGGAAGTGAATTTATTTCAGATACGCTCTGGTTTATATACTTTGCGGGTTAGATCGTTTCTGCAGTATGTTTCTTAGAATTCCGAAAGTGGGTTAATTTGTATTTATCCTGGGCCATGTTTAGGGCTTTGAATTTTTGGGGGACTCTTATGATGACTTTGTGTACAATTGTTTTTTTTTCTTGTTTCCATACTTTGACTTGTCCGTGCTTTCTTTTAATTTTTAGAAACTATAAATAAAAAACTTAGGGTTTGTTATGCTAAGTTGGCTGTTCATTGGCTTCTGTGGTAGATTTCTTATAATTTTGAATTTGACTTGTTTGAAGAATATAGTTTTGAATATTTCCTTTTGCCTTTTTGCAACTACTGTAATAGATTTCTTAGAATTCTGAAAATGGCTTTGAAATTATGATTTGGTATATTCCATGCTTTGACTTTTCAATTTTGGAGAAAGCCTAATGTTTCATTCCTTGACTGGTTATTGTGTTCTTAGTTTTCAGAATGTGGCTCGTTCGAAATATTCGTTTGAAAATTCGTTGGGCAACTTAAGTGTGAAATTATTGTTTGTTTCTGTTCATGCTTCAACATGCTTTCATGCTTCAAACGAAATATTCGTTTGAAAATTTGTTGGGCAACTTAAGTGTGAAATTATTGTTTGTTTTCTTTCATGCTTCAACTCATGCTTTCTGTTTATTTTGAAGCTTTCTTGATCAAAATTTGTTACATGATATGTTCAGTCTGGCTTTGTTTGAAATTTTGGATTTGCTGAGTTTCATCTTTTTAAGTGTTTGAAAAAAATGCTTTGATGTATTTAACATTGTGTTTCAAAGTTTGTCTTGACTGTGGGAAATTTTTACCATCCTTTCACCTGTCTGACTTCAATTCCTTAGCTCAAGTCTTATTCCAGTCTTTATGCAAAGCTTCTTGGCTCACCTGGGTATCTTTTAGTTTCTTTCACTGTGATATCCCATCTGTTTCATCTCATTCTTTCCCATTTCTCCTATTTCTCAATCATCCTGTTTCTGTTTTCAGCCCACCTGACCTCCTTTTGCATTCTTTCTTTAGCATACGAGCTGTTCCAGTCTTTTCAAATGGCTTTTATGTTGATTTTTTCTGGATTACGAGTCGTGTTAGTCTTTTTCAAGCTACTTACTCTAATCTTCTCCTAATTCAACCCGTGGGAGTTCTGTTTTTTGTCCTAAGAAGTATTGTAAATTTTTTCGAGCTGTTCTGTTTTTTAGTTTCTAACACCCAGATATAGTTCTATCCTATTTTTTTCTGGGATCTCCTAGCTTATTTCAAAAGGATTAGATCTTTTCAGATGTTTTCAGTGTATTCGGTTCTTATTTATGCCTTTTTGATGTACTTCTAGCATCTACTAGTGTATTTCAAAAAGATAGAGCTTTTCTAATATTTTTAGTGTTTTTCGCTCTGATTTATTTATATCAGATATACCTCTAGTGTCTTCTAGATTATTCCAAGATGATAGGACCTTTCCTATGTAATTAAGTGTTCTGAGTCACCATTTAGTGCTATCTGACGTATTTTTAACGTCTCATAATCTATGTCGAGACGAAAAAACGTTTTACAAGATGTGCAAAGACTGAAGAAGAAAAAACGAAGATATTTCCTGCCGGTGCAAAAGAGATAATGAAATACAAACTTTTTCTTCCCTCCTTTTGAGACCTTCGCTCAGCCGTTCATTGTGAAAATGGAAGAATAATAAAAGACAAAACAAACTGAAACCACTAAAATAAGCGAAACATCTCCCTGGAATGGTGAAATGTTAAATGAATAAAAATTGTATTATTTAATAGCAATTCAAAAAAAAAATTAGGTTAATTTTTTAATGCATTTTTTAGAAGCTAATTGGTCGTCAGGTCTGGTGACACTTAAAGTTTTATTGGACTGAACAATGATGATTTAAAAGGGACAAATCTGAATATATAACTTTGTTATAAATGCCCTCTCGGCCAAATTGGCCAAGACATGCTCTTCTCAGTTTGATTATTACTCCGTATATGAAAGGGGCTTTTCTTCCTCAACGCCTCCCTCTGTACGCTAAAGTTCGACTCTCTCTTAGCTCTACTTTTTAAAAAAGGAAAAAACTTTAGCGTAAAGAGCGGGGCGTTGAGGAAGAAAAGCCCCTTTCATATATGGAGTAATTTCTGTTCGTTTTAAGTTTTAATGTCGCTCCTTACTTTCATTAAAAAAAACTGTTTTTTTTATTTAATTTCTGGACGTTTTTTAATTCATTCATGTTTTGATCTTGGCTCTCCGCACATAAATAATTAAAACGAAATTTGCATATTAATTTTCTTTTTGGCTAAATGGCTTTCTCATAGTTTTATTTAACAGTATCTAACTATTTAACAGTCTGTTTAAAAATATCACTATTCTTCAGCATAATGATTCCAAACAGTCTCTTCCCAACCCCTCATTAGCACAAGGAACATAACTGACTTTTTTTTTTACCAGTGTCAAATTCAATACCATCCACATTAACTCTGAATATGAACCCTACCGACAGATCTTTCAAGTAATCTTGAAAAATAAGGAAATTTAACTTACCTGTAAATAGATTCTGAGCTCCATCTTTCAGGCGTATATACCCAAAATATGTATCATGGGTTCTTCTCGGAGTCATCATAATTTTGTCATTTTATCATTCACTCGTGACTGAATGTATTGTAAACGTCAGTGATTGGGAGCTACACATTATGCTTCAGGCAACAGACAAACAAGAAGATATTAGAAAAATAAAATCAATTTTACGATTAAAGGGAAACGTATTTAGGATCATAGTTATCGTTGCGAATGTTCCTCGTTCAGCACAGAAATTTGGATGGCCTTGTGACTCCTTTAGCCAATCGTAAACATGTTAAACTTTCAAATGAGTCTGTTCTAGAAATTTTGGCAGACCAAAAGGTTCAAATGATGAGGTTGGGGAACCTATTGAAGGTACTTTTATATTTACAAAAATGTAGATATTATAATAATAATGCTATAGACATATTCATAAAAAGACACTTTTTCTTTGTACCATTGTTTTTTTTTTATAATATTTTATTGATAATTAATTTCTGGGGTGCGATATTCCTAAGTTCCCGAAGATCCTTAAGACGGCTGCAGAAAGGATAATTGCTCAGGTTTAAAAAATTTTTTAAAGAAAAAATGTGATGGATAGTGTATTTTTGTCTGGATTAATGATTGTGAATAGCAGCTGCATGTTGGTACAAGTACTGTCTTCTGGTCAGTTTCTACTAGGTGGGACAGGATTTCAAAATAACAGTGATGTGACTCATCGACCTTCTTCTTTCTTTATAAAGCCTATAATGGCAGATATAAAAAAGTGATGTTAGTTTTCATGGCGCTTGGTATTAACCAAGTGACATATAGCAATCACAAATTCTGTCAGTCCTGGTTTTGCTACTTTAGGCACTTCCAGGTAAGCTAGGACGATGAAATTTGGCAGGCGTATCAGGGACCAGACCAGATTAAGTTAGAAATAGTCGTTTTCCCGATTTGAACATCTGGGGGGGGGAGTGGGGGACCCATTAATTTGGAAAAAAAGAAAAAAAGAAGTATTTTTAACTTACGAACTATTGATCAGATCTTAGTGAAATTTGATGTTCGGAAGGATATCGTGTCGCAGAGCTGTTATTTTAAATCCCGACTGGATCTGGTGCCATTGGGAGGGGGAAACCTAAAATCTTGGAAAACACTTAGAGTGGAGGGATCGGGATGAAACTTAGTCAAATCCAGCATACAAATACTATTTTTATTTCTTATTCCAAAAATATCATAACTGCTTTTTTGTCATAAATATATGCAATGTTAACCTCCCCCTATAGAAGATGTCCTGTATATCATCGCCCTGTACCTGACAAAATGCCATCACATTGATTCAGACTGAACTGTGTTTCACTGCACCTGACTTAGAGTTGTCACTCCGTTCCTGACTGTATGTCATTGCCTTGTTCCTGACTGTATGTCGTCAACTTGTTCCTGACTAAATGTTGTTGCCTTGTTCCTAACTATATATTGTCGCACCTCTTTTTGTATTATAAGAATGGTCATAGCCCCATAAAAGCATAAGAAAAAGAATATCAGATTGCCAATCTGTCCCATGAATGTATCATAAGTCAAATCCACAGTCCTTCTAATACACATAGTTTATTTGGTTCACTATTGGTTACTAGTCAAGCAATGTCCAATTTAGAACTCTGACACTAAATAGCGCTTCATCAAGCTTTTATATCTTCAATCAAGCACTAAATAGCGCTTCATCAAGCTTTTATATCATCACTCAAAGTCAAACGTAAATATGCCAATGCTCTGTTCCTGGGTGCATTTCGTTATCTTGAATACATGAATACATGTTGTCGACCTGTACCTGACTATATGTCATGAGCACCTGACAGGTTTTACCCCATTATAACTCCATTAGTATTAGGATTCCTAGTAGTAGGCTAATAATGGTAATGCTAGTAGCAGCAGTATTTGAACGGATTTTTGTTGGTTAAGTCTAAAAACCCTCTCATCAAGTCCTGGAAGTTTCAACTTAATACAATTAGCCATTACACTGACATTGCTTATATTTCCTTTAGATAACCTGAGTATTCATATACTTCTTGAATGTTTTTGTCGTAATACTGTCAGCCTTACCAGTAGTTGCAATGGAATTAGTAGTTGAAGAAGTAGAAATAGTAGTAGTAAATTTAGCAGTAGTAGTTGTATTATTATAAGTATAAACATATTGCCTTTTCTTCAGATGATCTTCCCCTTTGAGTATTCACTGAAAGTTTCAACTTAATACCTAAATGCAAAATGCACATAGTATTTTTTCTATTTAGTTCAAATTTCTTCTAAATATTGTAAATTGAGTAGTATAGTAGTAGTAGTAGTGGTAGCTGTAGTGGTTGCATGCAAATTTTGTCTTTTTAATCATTGCCCTTATCATTTTCTTGAAGTTTTAAATTAATATATTTAGTTATTGCTTAGTTACGTCCTTTTGACAATCTATATATATATATATATATATATATATATATATATATATATATATATATATATATATATATATATATATATATATATATATATATAAAACGTTCTTTTGTTCATTTAAACACTTCCCTGGGTATTCTTTGGAAGGCTTATTTGAATGCCCTTCATCTTTTTGTAAAGTGAAGTTAAAACATACATACCTTTATCAGCAACATCAATAATATATGTGAACAATTGACAAATTCCCGAAAGTACTACTCTTGCCCTGATGATTATGATGAGGTTGACATACACAAACAAATAAGCACTGAATCTTTCAACAATGCAAAGCAAGAAAGCTCTTTTAAAGTTTTGATCAGATGTTTTGTCGGGAATGATAGGGTTGGGGAGGGCTGTTTACACTCCATTTACTTTTGACCCTTAAAAAAGACACTAGAACTTCCATTCAAAAGGATCCCCATTAAAAGTTCGTACGACCATCCGTTTCATGAAAACCTTGTATGCACCAGATGTAGTGTAGTCTTCTAGTTTTGTTGATCATACTTACCTCAGATCGACACGTGTGTCGACCTGAGAGACACGATGGAGAGACTTAAAGATCTTCAATTATTTCAGGATCCTCAAAGAGGAATAAATTAGAAAAAAAGAGAGTTTACTCAGTTTTTCAGTCTACAGTCAGTCTCTACAGTTTTTAGAAAGAAAAAAGAACGTGAAGTATTTTAGCCTGAATATTTTTTTTTTACAAATAGACTGTTTCTCTAAGGTTAAAAACCTGGATTATTTTTCCTATATATCTAGATATTTGATACTTTAAATTGTCTTTCCACGTAAATAAAATGAAAATATTGAGGCATGTTTTGCTAAACTAATTGTTTACTAATTGAAGGCAAAACTAATTGTTTTGCCTTCATTAAAAATTGTCTAGTTCTTTTATAAAATACTCTCTTTCTCTTTCCAAACTCCAAATATTATTTTTATTTATTTATTTATTAATACCAAATACGGTAAGTTTTCAAGCTTGTCGCACTAAACATAATAAAAAGAAGTTATGACAATGGTGACAACATAATAGACATATACAAATATATGAAAAATAGCAACTACAACAAACACTGACACATAATACTATAAATGATTTGCTGTGAAAAGGTGTTTCTTCTAGTTTTGTTTTGAATCTGTTTGTATCATCTGTCAGAAATGTTTCAGGTGGACAATGATTATGAGATTAATACGTCCTCTACCCGATTTCTCATAACAGTAATTATGCCTCTTGAAGAAGAACTAGTTTTTATTATTTACATTGCTTTTTCGTATTTTTTAGGTTTGAAGAAGCAAGCCCAGGCAAGTTGAAAGTGCACCTTCTGTAAAATTGCTCATAGCAAGAAATTCAGTTCAATGGCGTTGTTCAAATAGTAGTCTCAGTTTTGATGCATCCAATTTATTTAGGCTATCTCTTCATTATGATCTTTTCCGGTGTAGTTGCCTGTGTTTTTTTTTTACTTTTTCAGGCAGTCCAGTCTCCATTGGTACTTATTAAGCCTCAATAGGAAAATATTATTTTTATTATTTTAATTCTATATTAATTATAAGTTGTTTATTTATTATATTATATTGCTATATTATATCATGTTTTTTCATTAAATCCCTTTTTTTTAAGTCTTTTTATTGTTCTAGATTTAGATTTATTTTAGATTTTACAGGTTATTTTAGTTTTCTCTTTTCTCTTTTAATAGTTTTTTGTATGTTTAGCGCTGAAGACTCCTAGATTTACCATAGCAATATTTCCGTAGCTTCTTTCGTTTTTTGCTTTCTTTCAACTGGCTATCGGCCCGTTGTTTGTTTACTACCAAGCAAATGCATACAATTTGAGAAAATCCTTATATATAAAATGATGTTGTACTTAGGCTTCGTTGATTTTCGATATGCCAACAGATTCACGGTGGCTTATTAAACAATCTACCTGTGTGCTCATGAAAATTACTAATTTGTTGAATGAGCTCTACAGCAACGCCAAAATTGTGATGATTGTAAATGATCAGCCTTCCTCACCTCTTCAAATTAGAAATGTTGTTTGGGAAGGCTGCACTGCTGAAACCAAACTCTTCAACTTCGTCACAGACCATGTTCTAAGCATAATACTGCTGCCGGTGAAGCCATTTGGTACCCATTTTGGTGAAAGAGGTCTGTTAGATCTACTCTTTGTTACCAATGGGGCTTTAATGTAGGAGCAAGGTAAAACTTGACCCTCAACTGGTCTAAGACCAAATTAATGTATATAGAGCAAATAAACCTCCTAACACATTTAGAAGTGTATGGAAGGAATACTGAGAGACTCAAATAGTTCATCTACCATGGTTCAATTCTGTCTGTTCAAATAGAAATCTTGAAGCAGAGATACTAGCAAGGTTGGGAAGGTGAATATCGTCTTCTCGAAACAATATTTCACCAACCCTAGAGCAGATGCCTCACGAAGGTAAGAATCTGCTCTGTCATGTAAGAATCGTATAATCTAATAAAGACCCATCAGGAATTTCTAATAAATATCCAAGTGTGATGTGGCCAACTAGGTAAATATTTTAAAAGAAGCGTGACTTAATTACAATTCATATAGAATGACTATCAACTACAAAACGGACTTTGGTTGAGAAAATGTAAATAAAATCCAACTCATGAGCTGTAGCTCATTCGTAAGTTAGTACTATATGAGGTCTTAATGAAATTTGGTAGAAGTATTAGGGACATTCCTACCAAAGTGGCGAGGAATTATATCAAATACAATTTTTTGGCCATCAGTTCAGTCTTTGAACTATATATCGCAAACCCGAGTAACAGCAATAAAACCGAAAATATATTTAGAAACCAAGTTTCAACTCTTTCTAATATATCAGAAAGAAAGCTGGAAACTTCAGGAAAGGCAGCTAACAACGACAAAGGAACACTGCCTGCGCTTATATCAAGTTGTGCCTGAAACAAAGCGAATAGTTCATATTGAGCTCCATTTCCTTCGGTTGCGTCACCACCCACCACTGCAATGCGCTTTCCCTGATTTTGCTTCTTCTATAATTCTGTTTCTTCTTTAATTCCAGTATTCTTTATGGTAGTGAACGCAGGACTTTTTAAGTAAAACGAACGTTAAGGTCATAAAAAAATAGGGAAAGTGGTTACTGCTGTTGAACAAAGAACTGGGTGCTTGTGTAATGGCAGTTCTAAAACTTAGTATCCTCCCCTCAGCAGGCTGTTTGGGTTCCTATTTTTACTGCTATACTCACGCTAATTATGTTTTTATCTCATAGCACTCTTTGGCCGGCTGTTTGTTTGCGACATTAAAGCTAATTTCGGACACCACTTGAGTTAGACAAAAAGCTTGATATTATGATTAGAAAGGCCTATTTCCTAGTCTTGAAATGTAGAAAATTCCTACAGAACTAATTAGAAGCATGAGGAAATGGAACACTAAATAATCTGATGTAACTGTCTTGTTTCATGGCTCTCAAATAATTTTTGGCACTATATTTACTATTGTTTTAGTATCTGAGAGATTTTTTACGGAGTGTCGATGAAATTAATACTTTTATTCTTAAAATGAAACCAAAGGTTTGTTTGCGAAAATGTAGGGTCTTGTTAGGGACAAAATTGCCCAAACCTTCTGAACAGGCAGTAAAAAATCATTATCATAAGGTGGCGCCTTTCAACTGACTGCGTAAGAGCTTGAATAATTGATATTTTAATGGTATCAAAAACAGAATAGAGAGGAGATAAAGATGAAAAACACAGGCAAAATAAAAAAAGCTCTTACTTTGTAGAAAACCAAAGAGTAAGGGTTTGAATCGCGAGAACGTGCTGCTCTCTCTTAATTTTGGAACATGGCAACGATGTCAAAGAGAACAAAACATGTTACTTCCTTTTTAATTTTTGGGGAAGTAAAAGATACTTAAATTGTATACGCAGACGCTGATATACTATTCAGTATGCACATATGTATAATTAATTAATTAAGTATATGTATAGTATAATAATTAAGTATATGTATAATTAAGTATGTATAATTATGTATTTTTGTCATACGCCAATCTTACTATTTCTAGACCATATCTATAACTGGAATAAAGATCTTGATTCTATTTTTCCTAGAAAACTTTATCAATTAGTTTTCAAATTTTATTAGTTGGTTTTCAAAAATCATATTTGGTTGCTAATATTTTAACTTTTCCTTATTGTAACGTAAACTTATGTATTTCTGTATGCAGATTAAGTCCACTCGGGAGATAAAGATCGAGTATATTTACCCATCTGGGACAGAAAATGTCGAAGTACTGTTGAATTATACAGTTTAGCAAGGTTTAATTGGTTGAGACATGTCTTATTACGGACAACTGAGGCATAAGGCGAGCCACACTTTTTTCAAGGGGGGAAAACAGCACTAAACAGGTTCACTTAAAGGATAGACCAATACAAATTAATCAACTTGTTTTACTTAAGACCGTCACAGATAGACTGAATGAATAGAACCCACGTTTTTGAAAAAAAAAACAGAATGTTGATAGTTAAAAAACCAAATAGATGTTAGAATAGTTTTTTGGAGTCCCAAATTCCTGAATTACAAGTACAGACTTTTCAGTTATCCCTATATATCATAATTATCCCCCGATAATTTCATATCGCTTTCAAAAACTAATTCGGTGTGAAGCCCAAATATCTTGATAAAAAGGTCTGATCCCTAGAACGTCTGGAAGTGAATAAGCTACGTTTGAGCTAAAGAGAAAGCCAGAGGAAGCTGATAAATATGTGCCATCTATAAATAGTTTTAAATAATTATAAATACATAAAATTTATATATTAATTTTTTTATCTAATGTTTAACTTGGTCGAGAAAACCTGACAATTTTTTTAATATAAAAAACTATAAAAATTTCAGAGATTTACCATTCTTTTTTTACGTTAAACACTAATTGAAGAAACATGGCGGCCATTTTAATTCTGTGTAGCCTATGTCGAGATGATTGACATAACCTAGTTCAAGTTTTAAGGCAGTAGGGCTAATTTTAGGCTTGGTGCTCTAGATTAAGGGTAAGACTTGAAATTCTTACAGATTATTGCTTTGTTGGGTTATATTTGACAATTCTTTGTTGGCTATTCTCAAAGAAATAAAGTAAACATTAAACCTATGCTTTGATGAAAAGCAAAAAAATAATATAATGTTATTTTTCTATAATAAAAATCTGTGGCATCAATGACCTATTTAAAAGGAAACACTAGGCTATAAAATTTTGTAAAAATCAAGATATTCTTTTGATTAACGTGCAATCCCCCATAAGTTTAAACTTTTAGCCTATATTGCATTGGCTAAATCCTTTCCCATGTGAGATTTTATTTTTAAAATGCGTTTCCTGATCTAAATTCTTTATATGTAAATAATTAATATATTACAGGCTCCTTATTTCAGTTGCTGTCCCCCTATTTTCAGTCTTGCTTTTCTGGTTCTTATTTTGTAACAGTTGATTCAATTTGCAGATTAAATCAACAGAGATGCATGGGAAATATATAAAATGGACCATATATTTGAGCATTTAGGGGCTAGGGATAATGTAGGCTAGTAGAGCTGTATTCATAATTTCTTAGCTAGCCTGCTGTTAGGATATTCTGCAAGTTGTAAAGTAGGCCACAGAATAGTTTTGGCAAAATTCTAGTTTAGTGACTAGGCTATCTTGGAAACAGGTTAGGTTAGGAAAATGAAACTGTTAGGATGGGTCTACAGGCTAAAGTATATCTTGGTAAGGTATTTTATAGTACCCATCTCCACTCTTTCTCCCTCTAGAGGGCCCTGAAATTTGCCTATATGACAGGTCTAGCCTATAGGGGAGAGGTGGGTACAGTGGCGCACTTTCAGGTCAAAGCATTGTAACTTTGGCAAATATTAATATTTTTGGACAATTTTTAAACTGTTGTGCAGGCAGTTTATTATTCTACACTGGTGATTTATTTCACACTTCTTCTTTGAACCAGTTTTGATGGAGTCATGTTTTCTGACAGCCACTTTTTGCGCCATTGTTGCCGACTAGGCGGGAACTATGGCGCACCCCATCTGGAACAGTGGCTCAATCAAACTACTAAGATGAATACTTTGTTTAATGAGTAAGGAAGTACAAAATAATGAACTGAAAATACCTAAAAGATGAATACTTTGTATAATGAGTTAGGAAATAAAAAATAATGAACTGAAAAATAAAAGAAGAAGGCACACTAGTTAATATTGTAAGCAGTCAGGTCAATGGGGAAGACCAGTTGCTCCGCCTGTCTTTCTGTGCCACCAGAAATATTCAGAGCAGGTAGCTTCATTTTGACACTTGACTTACTGAAAGTGTAATTTTCACTGGTCCTGATGAACTTGTAGAAAGGAACCATTCTCTTAATATACATGAGCTCAATGACAAAGCTGGACTCAGAGAGGACTTCGCCCACGGAGTAAATTTTGTTCTTTTTGATCTCCCCCTCACAAACAAGAACATAATCTCCAACACGGACTTCATTGTCACACAAAAAATTGTTTTGGTCTTCAAGGCCACAGTGGAGGCTTTCATCACTATCACAGCTACTATTGCCTTTTGTGGCAGAGTCACCAAAGTCATCATCAGACAAAGAATCAGAAAACAGGGTCTTTACATGACTGTTTCTCTTGAAATTGCTGTCAAATTTAGCAAAGTATCCAACAGCACTGCCCTTTTTCTTAGGTTGGACATCCTGTTTTTTTGGCACTGGCTTTTGGACAACGGCTTTCTTTGTCTTGGGGTTAATCTTAGAAGTCTTGGCCTTTTTCTTTGCCTCCCTTTCCATGAATTCTTTCTCTAAAGCACCTTTCACTGGGGTATCCATGGCAATGATGGTTTTTTTCCTCTTCCAAGCTCCTTCTGGCAGCTTCCTGGGGGGCGCTCTTGGGTAGGGCCTTACAGCTTTGGTGTAATGGTGGTAGGAGAGGCAGTGCATGGACCTGCTTTGTTATGACTATTCAATTCTTGCTTAACTTCTTTGGCCTCTGGAGCTGCGCTGGGATTAGGGTCTGGTCTGTTGGTCACAGCTGATGCGAGAAAATCGCTGTCTGTGAAAAGTAGGTGGTTGAAGGGGAAAATCCCAGTAGCAGCAAAGCCACTGACTGTTTTTCTGTGTGAAGGAGAGTTGGAAGGCCTTTCCAACAAGTTGAGCAATGATAGAGATGCCAATTGTCTGTCCGGGGTTTCTGACCATCCAGTCATTGTAGGCAATGTTGTAGTAGTTTTTGAATGATTTGTAGACAGTTCTGTCCAGTGGCTGTAGCTTTCCGCTGGTGTGGGGTGGCAAAGTCAGAACCACTATCCTGTTATTTTTGCAGTACTGAATGGCCTGGATGAACACATGAGAAGAGTGGTTGTCTTCTGTCAGCAATATGGGTCTCCCTTTTGTACAGTGGAGCATGTTTCACAATGTGTTTGAGGACAAGCAGGAAGATGTCAGATGTCATCTATCCTTTGGCAGAACCGCCACTGCCTGGCGGTGCACCATTCATCAACTGGGAGCCAAATCTTTTCCTTGGGAAGACAAAGTAAGGTGGCAAGAAATTACCTTGAGCATTGATGGTGCAGCAGACTGTGGTCAGTTCGCCTTGCTCAGCAGAAGTCACTTGGCCCACGTGTTTGTGCCCCTTGGGTGCTATCACATTTGGTGGTCTCTGCACTGTTGTTGCCCCCGTCTCATCTAAGTTATAAATATCACTAGGCTGAAACTTAAAGTTATTCATAACAATCTCCAAGTTGTCATAGAACTCGTTTACAGTTGTTCTGTTGAATGCCATGGCTCTGGCCAAGTTTGTTCCCTCTGCTTTGCAGATAGACCGGTCTGGGAAGCGTTTCATGTAACTGTAATACCAGTCTTTCCCCGTCATCTTTTTCTCATGCCATGTTGATGGCACCTTCAATTGGTTCATCTTTGCAATTTCGAAAGTGAATTGGCAGATGTTGAACCGTGTCAAACCATGGTGCATTTTGCATGCCTTTATCAAATAATCGTGAAGTTGCTGTTCAAGTTCATCAGTTAACACTTGACAGACTTGGTAATTCGGCTCAAATTTTAAAGTCAGCTTTTTATCGTCCAATGCGTTGCGAGCCTTATTTACATATCGATGGAGTGTTGTCTCTGGGATCTTGTATTTTTTGGCAGCAGCCCGTTGTGAAAGTGTCAATTCCAGTACCACGTGCATGGCAAGCTTCATACGCTCTGTTTCATTAGGCATAATGCAAAAGACTAATATTTAATGTTTGGGGGATGTAGCCTTTGTTACTGAACTTCTAGAACTTGTAGCCTAACCTGAACCAAGCTTAACCTAGAACCCCAGCCTAACCTGGGCAATCGAATTCCTAGATTAGTTCTACTTAGTGGTCTGAAGGGGGGGGGCAGGATGTGGTTGTCCCAACGTTGTCCCACAATGAGTAGCCTAGAATTCTATTATTAATACGTTTCTAATCTAACCAAGATTTGAGAGCTTTCACCCGAATAAATCTATCTATATCACTTAATTTCATGTTTCCTAACCCTGAAAGATTAGTTTCTGAAACATGCCCTATTCAAAATCGTCAATTAAAGTATCAATACGATAGTTATGTTTAGTTTTAACTTTCAAAATTGTAACTTTCATATTAATCTAACAATTGAAATTCTTATGGGCTCAAGAAAAGCAATCGCTCCCTGCAGTGCAGTTCAGGGCCTAGAACTTCTATTCAAGTCTACACAAAGAGTTTACGATGAGTTAGAATCATACAGATAGATGTCCCTAGGATCTCTTGTTGAGTTGTGGCCTTCCACAATCCTGGGCCCGTCTTGGCCACTACATAGTTTTCTGTGCTGGGCAATGTTATTCTATCAACAAAAGTCGACGTCCTGCAATTGTAATCTCAAGCCTATTACCTCCCACTCATTTCAATATATATATTCATACCTGCAAATATTATTTTGCAACGAGGATAGCCATTAGGATCTATATGTCAAAACAACATAAAATTTTATAGGAATAGTCATAGGATCCATAGGTCAAAATGAGGTCAATCTATAGTTTAAAACAAGGTTAAATTGAAGACTAGGAGAACTCAAAGTCTGTATTTTGTTGTCCATGACAAACCATTCTTATTTTTAACTTTCAAATTTTTTTTACATAAAAATTTTTTGACAGGCCAAACCTTAATGTGACATGAAATCACTAACAAGACAAAAACATCACAAACTTTAAATTAGCGTATATTTTTTTCTTTCTGTCTGTCTCTTAGGCAAATATAGCAAGACCCATAGTCAAAAATTAAATCAAGGCCAACATTGTCCCCAACGTGGGACAGGATGTCCCACGTTAGACTGGGACAATATCATAAGAAATTACCCAAAATCTTTGGGGGCAGAAGCCTTAAACAGGGTGGTATGGAGGAGAAGTGTTCGCCAGTGTGTTGGTCTCAGGCGGCTTAAGGTTGCGACGAGTTTGTAGTAGTAGTAGTAGAAGTCAAAACTATCATATAGGCTACCTACCGCGTGAATTTTATGAATTTAAAAGATTTCGGGGTGCGCCACTGTAGCCAAAATGCCCTCTTTTATCTATTTTGTGAACCAAAATTTGAAATAATGACCAAGAGACAAACAGATGGCTGCACTATGTTTAGAAATGTTGGAGCTTCCAGATGAACTAATATTCGCCAGAATTCGACACTATTTGTAGCCTACAAACCTTCGCAAAGTCAAAAAATATTTTCCATTTGTCCAAGATTTTATTTTTCAAAGCACTTAATCACATACCTCAAAAACTGCAATTGCCCCAAAAAATTGAAAATAGCTGACGATCATAGACCATGTGACTGCCCTCCTAGTGCGTATTTTTTTTAGAATTTAATCTAATTACAGGTGGCAGTGGGATCAAATGCGCCACTGTACCCACCTCTTCCCTACCTATTGAAATTTTGACAAAGCAACTTATCACCTTAATTTTCAGTTACAAGTTGCTTTTTCTCTGGCTTTAGTTCTCAAAATGCAATTCCTGTTATTTGAGTAGAATTCTGAGCCATATCAGTGTTTTTTTTTTTAAAGCTTAGGAATTGTTTGGTCAATGTTCCATTACCTGAACAATTGTTTAGGGTCATGAAACTATTGTTAATAGATACATTTTGACTTTTTGAGCATCTTTTATCTCTTGCAAAACTGCCACAAACTCACCGTTATGGAGTTATTCCAGCCCAAATATTCTTGTATTTACCCATAGAATTGAAATCAAAGGTTAAAAGGTCATCAAATGTGAGAACCCTCTAGAGGGAGATATCTTTCAAAATATCTTCCCAGGACATACTTTAGCCTTTAGACCCATCCCGTCGTTGTTGTCGTTGTCGAATTAAGGTCCTTTCTGCTTCTTCTCGAGCCTCAGGGCCTTCTTCTCTTGGTTGATTCCTTCTCTTCTATTGAAATAAATTGAGCTTTACAGTCCGCCACTTCACTTAATTATATAACTTCCTACTAAATCACTGACTTAATTTTTGATACGTATGAACATGTCAGCTTACACATCTCTACACTGTCTTCAATATTTTCGCATTCTCCCAACATAGTTTCCACTGTAAGATGGATATTCCTAGTCCAACAATATCTTTTCACTTCTAGTCTTTGTTGTTCATGCGCAGGACACCTCAGGAGTAGATGTTCCCTTGTGTCTGGTACACTGCATATGCTGCAATTCCCATCTTCACCAAACATTCTTGCTTTGAATACTCCATATCCAGCATAACCTGAACGTAGTCTGAAGATTATTCTTATTTGCTTTCTACTGAGCTTTGAGTAGATTTTAGTAGGCTGAAGTTTTGTTTTCTTAAGAGCAAACATATTTCCAGCAACGTCTTGGATATGTTGTGCTCTAGCTACTCACATCTGTTGCATAGCCGATTGAATGTTGTTGATGACTGTTGGTGCGAATTCTTCCACAGATGTTCCATTAGCAAGTGCATCTTTGGCTTCCTGATCTGCCGCTTCATTTCCTTCTATCCCTCTATGCCCTGGAATCCAGTGCAGAACCACACTGCTTCCTTCATCAATCAATTTACTTATTGTTTCAAATGTAATGAGGACTTCCCTTGTTACATTTTTTGCGTGAATATTCTTCAATGCTGATACCACACTCTTCGAATCAGTGCATATTAAGAATGCATTGCAGCCATATCTGTGTTGGATGAGGTGCTCTGCTGCTTTATTGACTGCCAGGAGTTCTGCTTGAAAGATGGAGGTCCTGGGGTGCAGCTTATATTTTTCAGCTATCCGAGATTTAGGGATGACAAAGGCGGCACCAACTTCGTTTTCCGTTTTCAAACCGTCCGTATATATTTCTAGATACCCATGATATTTTTCAGCTTTCATTGCTGAAAATGCTGGTACAATGGCCTTTCTTTCTTCAAAATTGGTCTTGCAAACCAACTTGTCCACCTCCCATGGTGGTTGATGTCGAGGGTTGCACACACTCAGCATTTCTGAAAAGTTTAGTTGCACTCCTTGATTTTTCATCAGTTCTTCAGCCTTTTCAAGGACATAGTAGTTTTTCCTTTTCTTTGTTTGGTTGTTGGTGTTTACTAGTCCAGGCTTTACAATCAGGGACTTAACTGGATGGTTTTTGTCTGCCAACCATACTTTTGACGTATATCTGAGGATATGCATATTTCTTCTTGTCTGAAGATCTTCTAAGCCACTTTCTGATAACATGAAGCCTATGGGTGTAGATTTTCTTGCCCTGTATGCAATCCAAAGTGCTGAATTTTGTACTGTGTCCAACTTTGACAATGTTGATTGACAATCCGACGCGCTGATTATTGACGCATATTCGAGTTTTGCCCGTATGTACTTAGTATAGAACTCTAGGAGAAATTCCGGTTTAGGTCCCCAGTTTGCTCCTGAGATCATTCGTAGTAAGTTCATTCTTCGGATACAACTATTCTTTGTCTGTTCTACGTATTGTTTTCCAGTCATCTTGTTGTTTACTGTGTATCCTAAGAAACGCGCATTTGTTACGTATTGCACTTCCTTTCCACACATTGTCAACTTCTCCGGTGTTTCGATTCTTCTGTTGCTTATCATCATAGCCTAGGTTTTGTCTGGTGAGAATTGCAGATCAGCTGACGTTGCCCAATGTTCTAACTGTGTCATCATTGCCTGTGCTTTCTTTACTACTTCCTTCATATTATCTCCAATTACCCAGAATGCATTATCATCAGCAAAAATGGATGGTCTGCACTCATCATCATCTAATGGCATGTCATATACTCCAATATTGTAATAATCTGGCCCAAGTGCAGACTCCTGCGGAACTCCTCTCTTTGGTTCTACTTCAACTGTGGAAACTGATTGGCCAACTTTTACAACAACAGTACGTTCTGTCAGGTAACTCATTCCAAACTGTACAATGTTTCCAACCAATCCCATTGCCATCATTCCTTCTAGCATTTTTCGATGAACCAAATTGTCAAAAGCTCCTCGCACATCCAAAAATACCACTATCATTATTTTGCCATTCTGTAATACATATAATGCATCTCTTTGGAGTAAGACCAAATTTTCCAAAGTGCTTATGTTACGCCGAAATCCACACTGATAATCTTTGAGCCCTTTCTTTTCTTCTATCAACCATGAGAGTATTTTTTACTAGCCTTTCATAGACTTTCCCCAATACTGATAAAAGGGTTATGAATCTGAAATTCTCAATCTTCTCTGAGTCTTTTCCTGGTTTTGGTATCATAAACGCTGTCCCTTTTTTCCAAATCTTGGGGAAATATTCGGATTTCCATGCTATATTTATGATCTTCAGCAGTTCCTTCATCCATATTTCAGGCAATCTTTTGACAAATTCTGGGTAAATAAGGTCTTCTCCTGGTGTGGTGTTTGGCAGGTTTTTCACGACCTCATTTACTTCTCTTTCTGTGAATGGTCTGTTATAATCTTCCATTCTTTTCTTTAGGGATACTTTCTTGACCTTCCAAATTGTTCTGTTACGGTCGTCTTTGAAGGGGTCCTGTCTTCCTATTACATTCTTCAAATATTCTGCTCCAGCATTTGCTTTATCTATGTTATCCACTAACATCTCCCCATTTACGACAATTGGCGGATTATCCTCCCTAGCTTGGTTTCTTGTGTTCATGCACTTGATGAATCTATATACTTTTTACTGGACTCTCTAAAATCTAGATTTTCCACAAATGTGTGCCAGGAATGTCGTTTTGCCTCCTTCACTTTCTTTCTAAATCTAGCATGAGCTTGCTTCACCTTTATATATCTGTCTAGGGTTGGGATTCTGTCGTACTCGTGTCTTCTCTTCTTCAGTTCTTTTTTAGCTTCCTCACAGTCCTCATTCCACCAGGGTGTACTTTTCTGTCCTTTCAGGTTATGCTTATTCTTTGGAATTGTTTTTTCTGCTGCCTCCAGCAATTTCCCCTGAAAGATTTCTATTTTTTGGTCTACTTCCTCTGCAAGCATAAGCATTTTATCTATCTCCATGGATTTCAGTGCCTCATCAAATTCTGACCAGTTAGCTTTCTGGATCGAAAATCTGGGGCTTGATGGTTCACTGTCCTGGTCTTGTTGTTTCCACTGGATGACATATGGGTTGTTGTCACTGAAAAGTGTGGTTTCGTTCACAGTATATATTGTATGACTTTGCCAAACTTGGTGAGGCAAAAGCCAAGCCTATTGTTGTGTGTGAACCATTGGAATAATTAATGCGTGTCGGGAAGTCTTTGGGTGTTAACAGGCACGATTCAGGGGTATCTAACATGAATCTTTGAAGGCTATTTCCTGCCTCATTATTTGTTCCACAACTACACCAAACATCAGAATGAGCATTAAAGTCTCCTACAATGATATGTTTCTTGTTACCTGGAATTTCGTCTATAATAGCTTGCATTGAAGTACCCACTGATTTGTTATTTCCATGTGGATTATAAATGTTAATAATATTCAATGCATGTAGGTTTTTCGAAAACACTTTCACAGCAACTAATTCTATTCCATTTTTCTCGAACAGTCCTGAATTTCTGAAACTTATTTTCTTGAAAGTTATTCCTTTTCTTATCCCTATTATCACTCCTCCTCCTTTCTGATCAATCCTGTCTCTCCGTATCATGCTGTAGCCCTTGAAATTCATTTGTATATACGGGTGTAGCCAAGTTTCTTGGATACACAATACATCCAAATCATTCTTGGATGAGTATTCTAGTAGCATGTCCTTTTTATGTGTGAGTATCGATTGTGCGTTCCAAGATAGTAGGGACAAGTTCATTTTTCTGAGGTTGTGACTCCCTGAGAGTTGCTTCCAATGCTGTTAGA
This sequence comes from Artemia franciscana, assembly GCF_032884065.1. Taxonomy (NCBI): domain Eukaryota; kingdom Metazoa; phylum Arthropoda; class Branchiopoda; order Anostraca; family Artemiidae; genus Artemia; species Artemia franciscana. The sequence continues at coordinate 142,455 of NW_027062732.1, read as the reverse complement.
TCTTGCAATTCCTGCAGCAATCTTGGTGGCATCTGGTTTTACACCCATTATGAACTCTAACGCTGTACATATTTTTAAAACACTCTGGTCCACTGTCAGATTGGTGATATTAATGAGATCTGGCTTTATCACCAATGCTGCAGTCACTGCCTCAAGTGCAGTCTGCACTGCATCCTTTTTCATCTGTTCTGCCTTTTCAACGGGTACCATTGTCTGTGAGCTTCTTGCAGTTATCGTCGTTATGTGAGCATGTGCAGTATTTGCTTTTTTATTAAGAGCTGCTGCATATGACTGATAAGTCACATTTGCCCTACGAATGCCCATCTGCTGCTGCTCAGCAATCCTATTGACCATCTGAGATTTATTCCTCGCTGGGCATTGAGCCGAGGTTGTTGCATGCTTTCCACCACAATTCCTACAGTAATACAACTCTTTTCTAACTGTAGCTTCTTCATTTTTGAGGGGGCAGTCTTTGGAATGGTTTGCTTTACTGCACCTTAAGCACGTTGGGGTTGTGGCTCTGCACTCATTTTTTCTATGTCCAAATTTCTGACACATACAACACTGTAATACTGGTCTGTTATACTGAGAAACGGTTCTTTTACGTCCAATGAATCCCACTGACTCAGGCAGATATGTACTTTCGAAAATAACCATCACTGCAAAACTGTCTTCTAATTTTTTCAATTCCTTGTTGAACCTCTTGAGTCGTCTTACTTCCAAAACTTTTGCTTCACTGACAATTTCTGCTTTAATGTCTTCCACTGAATATTCCTTGTCAATTCCTTTGATGACTCCTCTAGAGTGCCTTTTCCTTTCTTGACACATCACATCAATTTTGCCTAGCTTGGTTGTTGCAAGTAGTTTGCCTTTTGTTTCACTTTTCTTCATGTGTACACTTAATTTTTTCCGTTCCTTGTTGCACACAAATTCTAAGTCCTCTTTTGTCACAACTCCTTTCAGTATTCTCAACAATATCATATCGTTTGGAAAGGTCTGATCTTCTTCCACTGGTGTGAAGATCACACATTCACTGTTCAGTTCCTTCTCTGGAATGTCCATTTCTCCCACTGCTCTGACCCTGCTTGAAACCTGTTCAGTTACAGTAGGTGATGGGAGGGGTGGTATGTTATGTTTCCAGTCCTTCTTCTTTTGAAAACTGCACTTGTACAAGGGTTCTGTCCAAGTTTAGGAAAGTCCTCGTCTGAAATAATACCCTCTGCAACAGCACAATTCACAGTATCTCCAATATCACTCATATTGTCTTCTGCCCCTGCAGTTTCGTCACTTTAAAGGATTTCAAACCTGTTCTTAGTGGACACTGACACTGGGTCATGCTTTGTTCTTGTGTTCTGTCTGGCGTATGGCATCATTCTCACATTGTCTCTCACCGTGTTTCTTATCAACTGTGGCTGTGGTTGCTGCCATTGCATTTGGACCGGGGTTTAATAAATTTGTGGGGGGTAGTTTACTGATCCTGCATTGGGATTTTGCATCATCATCTGTCCTTGATTTGAATACACATTACTAGGTTGCATTTGTCCCTGGTACACAGTATTATAATAAAGCTGGGTTTGGCCAGCCTGGACATGTTCACTTCTGCTTTCATCCACTGGCAACTGATGTTGGTTGGCTGTGCAGTTCATATACCCACTTGGGCTTCTCACATTCTGGTATTGCACTGGACCAAGGTCCACCAGGGGCACTAGGCCCGAGTCCATGATTGTCCCTTCAGGGTCTACACAAATTATACACCAAAATGTAGCTCATAGTTACACGAATCTCTCTCTGATAAAAATTCTTTTATCAATGTCCTCTCTTCATTACTATAAGCTGTTAATATATCTCGGTCACAAAAAGTATTGTCCGAGAAAGAAGCAGTCTTTAAAACTCGGTCACAAATCTCATTTCACCTAAGAGCTTTCACCTGATGTCAGATAAATCTAATGAGCTGGAACCGAAAAGGTCAAGGAAGTTTGCTTCTGCTGTTGCATTGAAAAAAATACGAGCAATAAACTATATTTAATTAGTTTATTGGGTATATTTTTTTTTATTAATTTATTTTAGTTTTACTGCTGATGATGGACACAGTATATGTGTCCGAAATATACAGTTAAAAAATTTTATATTTGTTTCACTGTCAGTTAAAAGGATTCATTCCTATTTTGAACTGTTATATTTTCGAGATTCAGCTTTTATTTGCTTTATATTTATTTTTAACCCAAACAAATAAAAAACTGTTAATCTGCTGCATATGCTTCTTCTTCTTCTGAATCTGCACATTTGCCAAACATTATATTTCTATAACACCACCGATCCTGTTTGCTCAGCCGTTTTTCATGTATTTAGCCTGTTTTTTTTTTTCTGTCTGTGCAGAACAGAGCAATATCAAAAATCAAGAGACCGTATTGGCACCAGCGGGATTTTAATACTTAAACTCCCGGGATAGGGGATTTGAGCATTGTACTTCCCACAGTTTCTATTTGCTTTGATAATTTTAAAGCAGTAATTATTTTGGCTATTGATGATGTTGCTTCTAAAGAAGTGATTGTTTACTGAGAAAATCCTTGCCAAAATAAGACATATCCAGACTGCTCTAGTGTGTGCGCGCAGTGTTGCCATTCAATGCTGCTGAAAACCATAGGATAAAGCACCTTGAAATGGCCAAAAAAGTGCGCAATGGAAGGGTGTGCTTTGGATGAAAGACTAAACGCCGTGTGACAAATGTAATTCCTAGCTTTGCGCTGGGTGCCTCTCGATGTCTGATACAGAGTGCTACATATTCAACAAAATGAACCAAAGATGTGTTTGGGTGTGCTTCTTGTCCAAAACCGGCGAGAAGGAAGAAGAAAAGAGCAGGGACCAAATACAGAAAGTACAGATGTGATAACCACTGTGAAATGACGATGTAGAAACTGGCTAAGAAATTTGGGTTTCAGGTATGAATAGGCCTTGAATGGATCTTGAGGATTAAATATGTTTTCATTTTGGTGTCCTTGGTATTTCAAAGGAATCTAGAAATAATCTTGCCTAGCAGCAGTTCATTTGTCTAGCACTTCTAAAATTCGAAATACTAAAATATTCTCTGAGGCCAAGCTGACTTTTATACATAATAATGATAGATGGTAATAAGCTTACCTAAGCTATGGATACAGAAAATGAAGATCGAATTTCGCAATATGAAGCACTAAACGTACGAAATTTAATAATTTTTACCTTCATTATTTTTATAAATAAATATTTGTCCGTCTTTAAGATTTTTAAGAATATCCTCCTACATATATATTTGAGTTTGAGAAATATATTGACACAACTTAAGAGTATATTGCTCAAATGGACTAAGTTAAACTATTTATATTTTCTAGCTTAAATTTGAGGTTGAATCAGTTTGTAAAATCACCTTTCCTATGTTTGTTCAATTAAACAAGCTAATTGACAGGGACTTTATGCTCGGATTTCGTTAAGTATTCCTCTTAACGGCTCTTTACGCTAATGTTAAACTATTGATTTAACTGAAAGAATTTTAGAATGGAAAAAATAATGCCAACTAGTAATTAGATTTATTTGTTTTGTAATTGGCTTTACAAAGATTTGGAAGGGATTTTTTTTTTATTCTTTGTAAAAGATGCCAATAATGAAACATGTGCTTCTATTCTTACGGCTATGTGAATAGAATTTACTTTTTAGTAAATTTACTCAAGTGATATCTATTAGCAAATTGCTCTGGAAGCATTGAGAGGATCATATAAACTTTATTATAAAGAGAGGGAGTTGAGGAGGTGGCAGACACTCACTCAGGATAGTTCCTGTTTGATATGTGTTTTAATTCTGTCTTTTTATGTTTAGCAAAAAAACAGTTTTCAAATAATCTCTGTTGCTTTTGTCAACGTCATATAAATCTTTATCATGGAGTTTTTCTCGAGAAAGATGATCTTGCATATTTAATATCGTTAGAACTAGTATCTTTACTCATAATCTTACTTTGTGTTTTCTATAATTTGATTCCTAGTAAGAAACTCAAGAAGAGGGCCTGACTTATACAGAAATTGCAATTAGTTACCTTGATCTCAGGATTGCGGTTGCAAATCAAATCAAAGTTTCAAATCAATAAGTGGCAAAAGGTTATTGACCTCTCTTTGGCCCCCCTTAAAATCTCTTCTATAATGTTAAAAAAAAAAAATATGTGATCTCATTTCTAGGATGAATCTCTTATATTTTCAAGCAAAAAAAAAAAAAAAAAAAAAAAAAAACAGTTCAGATCAACCATTAACTTATTTTATAAATATCTCCAAATTCATTCTCATTGAGAGGTCGCTCTCTTATAAACCATGTACACCATAGGGCTTTGACATGGGTGGCGGAACTATGCCAAGTATTTTGGGAAGTTTGTCAATTGTTTGGAGAGTGTCCCAAGCGTAGAGGAACTACTTGGAACGCTTGGGGATCCGAAATTCACACCAGGGTACAGGGAGCGTCCCCTCGAATATCACACCTATGAAAAGTAAGTGTGTAAATCCATTTATAAAGCTAATCCCTTGTCTAAGATTTAGGGACACTGAGGAGCTTCGTTATGAGAAAAAACATTATCTTTTGGCTTTAATTTTGCGTGAAAGAATTTTTGCCGGGATTACTAGCTAAAAGGTGCTATTATTTAGTCTAAACGTTTAAAGAGACCAAAAGAACAGCAATCATTTCTTTCATGAAAATATTTCTATTGTGTTTTCTGTAGCATGGTGTTTCTTTTATTTTTTTATATTTTCTCTTTTATTTATGTTTTCTCTGTGACGTAATTTAAAATCAAGCAAAAATGACCAAAAGAAGAATGGTAGAAGTGGCATTCAGTAATTATAAAGCAGAGGTATACTAAAGAGAACTGATCTGTTTCTGTGTATGCTTGACTTATGCAGGTGTATCTTAGGTTTTAAAATATTTTGAAGGTATTAATTTTAAAATTCATGCGGTGAGGGGAGGAGACTGGGGTATGGGGAAGCAGTTCCCGCTACTGCATATTAGAATACAATTCTGACCTCTTCCTCATTAAAAAATTTTTAGATACTTATGTTTTTTCAGATAATTTCGTATTTTACCGGCTAATTCGCCAAATTTTTGTGTTTTTTCTGTTCCCCTCGTAATTAGTTATTTTAAAAATGCGTTATTCCGTCCATCCATTAAGATGTAATTGGATAAAATTGACTAGTCTTATTAGGCAAACCCAGCTTTTTTTATTAATTTTTTTTTTGCACATAGACCCATCTTTTTTGTGGTAGTCGGTACTAATGTTTTAAAGTAAAAATTTTGCTAAAATTTACTTTTGTTTCTTCTAGGGAGAATTTACCGACATACGTCATTGATCAAAATGTCTGTGGCTGCGGACTTTCAAAATTTAAAGAATCATGTGAGCTAAAGGGTGAGGACATTCATCTTGTTTCCTTCAACTGTCGCATGTATAAAGTAAGATGTTTTTTCGTTTTAATAGCCTCCATTTTCCTTTTCATCCCAACACTAAATACTTTTTTTAATAGCTGACGACAGTTTAGACTCTCCTTAATGTTCACTCAATCTTCATCGCGGTAACACCTTTTTTGGACTTATTTAAAGCGTTTTTTTATGTAATAGTATGTCCGCACTAACAGCCAGATTAAATTTGGTGTATATGAATAGTGTTGATTTTCAAAGGCAGTTGAATACTCATTAGATTTACCTGTTTAGCAATGAAAGGGTATAAAGTGGATCAGTGTAAAACTTGTCTGACTGGTTTTATCAAGACTTGGGACCTTTCACTATGAGGCTACTATTAAGCAGAGTTGCCAACTGGCCATATTTTATGTCCAAAGGACACAATCCTGGTGCCGGGACTCATTGACTTAGTAAAGCATATAAGGGACACATTTCAGAATTTTGGGACATAAAAGGGCCATATTTTGCCAATTTATGACACAAAACCAAATGCTTCCCTATTGGATACATATTTGAAAAAAAAAATCACTCTAACCACAACAGTGCTAATGCTCCTTATCTAGCACTAAATCTACTAACTACTTACTTTCTGTTAATTTTTTACATTGTATATTGTATTTTTTGGAGTTGCTTGCTATTTCCCGAAGACAGTTATCTGCAAACACTCTTGAAATTCTTTGTTAGTTTGTATTCTTTCATCTACAAACTATTTTATTTCGACTTGGTTTTACACTAGAGTCAAGATAATAAACAAGGAGTCTTTTTTGTGTGTGTGTGTGTGTTAAAACTCACTTGCAGCTTCTGATAGTCAACCAAAAAAAAAAAACACACACACACATGTGTATGTGTGTGTATGTATGTATGTATGTGTGTGTGTGTGTGTGTGTGTGTGTGTGTGTGTGTTTGTGTGTGTGTCTGTGTGTGTCTGTGTGTGTGTGTGTGTGTGTGTGTCTGTGTGTGTGTATGTGTGTGTGTATGTGTGTGTGTGTGTGTGTGTCTTGTCTGTGTGTGTGTGTGTGTCTTGTCTGTGTGTGTGTGTGTCTTGTCTGTGTGTGTGTGTCTTGTCTGTGTGTGTGTGTGTCTTGTCTGTGTGTGTGTGTGTGTGTGTCTTGTCTGTGTGTGTGTGTATGTGTCTGTGTGTTTATGTGTGTATGTGTCTGTGTGTGTATGTGTCTGTGTGTTTATGTGTGTATGTGTCTGTGTGTGTATGTGTCTGTGTGTGTATGTGTGTGTCTTGTCTGTGTGTGTGTGTGTCTTGATTGTGTGTGTGTGTGTGTCTTGTCTGTGTGTGTGTGTGTGTCTTGATTGTGTGTGTGTGTGTGTCTTGTCTGTGTGTGTGTGTGTCTTGTCTGTGTGTGTGTCTTGTCTGTGTGTGTGTGTGTCTTGATTGTGTGTGTGTGTGTCTTGATTGTGTGTGTGTGTGTGTCTTGATTGTGTGTGTGTGTGTGTCTTGATTGTGTGTGTGTGTGTCTTGTCTGCGTGTGTGTGTCTTCTCTGTGTGTGTGTGTGTCTTGTCTGTGTGTGTGTGTGTGTGTCTTGTCTGTGCGTATGTGTGTGTGTCTTGTCTGTGTGTGTGTGTGTGTCTTGTCTGTGTGTGTGTGTGTGTGTGTGTGTGTGTTTTTAAACAGTAAAAAACTTTAGCATAAAGAGCGGGGCATTAGGTTGAACTTATAGTAGTTCAATTCCTAATTATATAATAGATAATAGTACAATTCCTAATTCAGCTGCAAATGAAACTTTTTATGGCACTTGGTATTAACCAAGTGACATATAGCAATCGCCAATTCTTTCGGTCTGTCGGTCCCGGTTTTGCTACTTTAGGCACTTCCAGGTAAGCTAGGACGATGAAATTTGGCAAGCGTATCCGGGACCGGACCAGATTAAATTGGAAATAGTGGTTTTCCCCATTTGACCATCTGGGGGGGAGTGGGGGGCCGGTTAATTCGCAAAAAACAGAAAAAATGAAGTATTTTTAACTTATGAGCGGGTGATTGGATCTTAATGAAATTTGATGTTTGGAATGATATTGTGTCTCAGAGCTCTTATTTTGAATCCCGACCGGATCTGATGACATTGGCGGGAGTTGGAGGGGGGAAAACCCTCCACTCTCTTTACTGCTTCTACTATGAAGAACTCACCGCAGCACCAAGCCACTGGAGTCCAACACAGCTACGCACGCTCCTCTATCCCAATTTATTCAGAGCCTCCCTCTTTACACCCTCCCAGGAAGTTTCTATTCTCTTTAACTCTTTCTTTATGACATCCTCCCACCTCAACTGCGGACAGCCTGCTTTCTGTTTAGCCCTAGACAGTTGGCTGAAAAGGACATTTTTTGGTAATCTGTCATCCTTTATTCGCATATTGTGCCCCAGCTATATCTACCTTTCTCTCATTACAGCCCTACAAAGCGGTATTTACCTACGATATTTGCACCACCTACTGTTGAAATACGGTCTGTCAGAGGGTTTCATTAGTTTATTTATAATGATTTATTTACGTTTTAAGCATGACTTTTTTTTTTACTACTTCTGCTCCCCTTTGGTTTAAATTAGTTCTGTACTTATTTTAAAAAACTTCTTTTGTTGAAACAGCTTCTGTTTGTTAAGTTAAAAGAATTAATTTCTGTAAGTTTTGTTGATATTTTTTTATTGATGAATAAAAGCAAAAAGATGTTGGGGTGCTCTTCATATTCTGGACAAAATTTTGCTAGGAATTCTAAAAATAGCTATATTATAGAACTACAAATGGTTGGGTACGGCTACTAGTATTTTAAAAAATGTGAACAATTTTGGGAATTTGTTTTGGGGGGGAAGCTGTTCCGTCGTATCTACTGTTACAACCTTTGATATAGACGAATAACGATCAAACACTTCGTTGTAGGAATTTTTTTGTGTGTGTTATATTTTGCTTTACTAGCTTGTTTGTTTACATTTATGCATTTTGAGCTAGTATATTAGCTAATATAGTTCCAATTTGTTGCAAAAAAAAGAAAGAAAAGGAGATGAAGAATCCCTTACAAGATTTGTTTCCAGTTGCGATTCCCTTGGTTCTGAAACTTTTATTGAGGTGTCTTCACGGCCTGAAATTTTAATGCGATCAAAAAAAGATCACACTGAGAATATAACACACTAATAACACACACTTTCAAACTAAGAATCAATACAACCATTTTTTTTTTTAACATTCTTTGTCGCTGATGAGCTCCCTTCGGTCAACAAATCAAAATTTAGTATCTACTTGTCCTTTCCGTCCAATATTCCCTCACAGTTTCAGCTAGGTTGCTTAAGGCGTTAATCTATACCATTAACCGTATATGAACTATTGAAGACGTCTCATTCTGATATCCGGGATGGAGATAGTGTCATTTGATTTAGCTCAACATCACCTTAAATATTTATAGAAAATTTCAAATATCTTAGCCGTTCCTGCCGTATTGCAGATGAACCATTTTGACACCCTGGATGCATACAGTTCACCGATTTAGTTCAATATCCCCATCGGCATTCCCTCAAGACAGAGTGTCTTTTGATTTAGTTTAACATTTCTCTCAACTATCGGTGGAAGTTCCCACTTAATACTCTTAAATATTCCCGAGTTATTGCATATATGCCATATTGACATTCATAATGCACTTAATGTCTCCTGAATTAGTTCAATATACCTCTCGATATTCACTCGAAATTTTTACTTAATACTGTTAGTTGTTCCTGAAATATTATAAATGCGCCCTTTTTTTACCTTAATGTTCACAGTTGCTTTTGACTTTGTTGTACAATGTTTGTTTATTCCCTGAAAGTTTCTACTGTGGTCCATGGAACTTCCTGAGATACTGTCAATATGTCTTGTTGGCAATCTTGATGCACATAGTGCGTTTTGATTTCGATCAGTACCATCTGTACAATTATCTGAAAGTCGCCTTAATACCTTAAGAAGTTGCTGAGATATTTTTGATATGCCCTTTTTTCAACCTGAATGCAGGTAGTATTTTATCGTTGAATTCAATTTGCTCTCTGATCATTCCTTGAAAGTTAAACTTGATATCAAAAGCTGTTCGTGGCATGTTGCGGATACTGTCTTTTGACAATTTGTTCGGGATTTATCTCAACATGCACCGAAGGTTTTAGCTTTATACTTTAAGCAATTCTTGTTATATTATAGGTTCATCATTTTGACGAAATGGATGCACATAGTGTCTTTCGATTTAGTTTAGAATCCTCCCCCAGCATCCTCTGAAAGCGTCTACTAAATACTCTTAGCCGCTCTTGATATTTTGCAGACGCGCCCTTTCGACTACTTAGGTGTATATAGTATACTTTGATTTTGTTCGACACCATCCTCACCAATGATTGAAGGTTTCAACTTAATACCCTTAGAAATTACTAAGATATTGCAGATATGCTCTTTTGACTACCTGGATACATATATATTCTTATGATTCAGTTCGATTTTCTTCTCAACCTTCTCCTTAAAGTTTAAACTTAAAACCCCTAGCTGCTCAGTTATTGTATACTAGCCATTTTGACAATCATGATATTAGTCTACTTTCATGTTTAATTCCTGGTCTGACATGTTGAGAGCCAAAGTAATTGGACAATATCAACGCGGTAGCTCCCGAAAATGTCTGGGACAGCACTGCAACGCAACTGTGACCATGACTGGGGTCTCATTCGGAACCGGTTTTAGACTGATTGGAAACCAGTAACATCTAGTTTGCCTCGTGGGTTGGACCTCACTTCCGCAAGGCCATGGTCACACAACAGTTGCATGCACAATCAGTTAGCAATGCTAGTCTCAAAACAGTTGCCCCGTGGCCGCTGGGCCCTGGTCGCTCCTGAGCCGTTCTTGATAGTGCAAAAATGCGTCTTTCTTACGACCTTGTTACACGTAGTACACCTTCCTGACTCTCATACAGTTCACCACCCTTCTCACCATCCCCGAAGACCTCACTAAATTTGATTTCCAAGGATTCCAATAAAAGGGGTGCCAGAATTGATAATAAGTAAAATACGCTTAGCTACATATATATATATATATATATTGTATAATATATTAGTTCTTCATCACTTTTTCGATGGTTTTTATCTCCGTGGGGCTCTTAGAAAATGTAAATTTTTTAAATCACACCTTATCTACCCATGTAAGTTTTTGCCCAGAAAATTTCTTTTCCGCCAAAAACTAATCCATGCTACCCCCGCCTCTCCTTAGGTAGTGCTCATTTTCACATTTAGCATTTATCTTTTATTGACTAATTCAGTTTTTAGGAACACATTTGTATCTGTGCTTTTCCTATATCACAAAATGTTCCAGGAAAGTCTAAAAGGATTTGTTAATAGCAAGCATAATTACATGTGAAGAAAAAAGGTCTTGACCAGACATCGCAACCATCTCGAGGTTTTCGCTCTTGTAATGAATTTAGCCAGTCTTAAAAATGTATCCTTTTATAAATTTTTTAGTTCGGAAAAACATATTGTCTATTGTCTGCAAATGATTGACTTTTCTTTTCTTTTCTAGATAACGAAGTAGCTGGGCAGTAAATTTCGGAAAGTAAATTTCTCTGTATAAGCCTGTTCTCTGTTGCATTCGTCTTTTTGTGTATAGACGCTTATATTTACATAAAAAGACAGTGCAGCAGAACTGGTTTCTTATAATTTTAAAGTTTAAATAAAAAAAACAAGGGTTCTAAACCTCAAGTTAAATAGAATCTCAGTAAAATTTGCGTATTTTTTTTTGCTCCCCTTTTTATATTTTACTAAAAAAAATAGAACCCTCAAAAAATTTTTAAGCAATTTTGCTTCAATTTTTTGCTCATCCTTCACCTAACGAATTTACTGCTCATTGAAGCTGTGCAATTATGTGGCCTCTGCTCCTGCCAAAGAACCTCTTCCTGACTCAACATACAACAACATTTTTTTATTTTATATTTTAATATAAATTTAATCAATAAAATATTGTTTCTTTGTATTCTTACAAACTGCTTGTTGTTCTTAGAGCTAGGGATAGTTCATAGGGACGGAATACAAGATAGAGAAAATTAAAATAAATACATAACTATGTTTATCAAAACAATTTATGAAGAGCACTTACTAAACACGAACAACTATTGTATACTTTCAACTTTAAGCATCCCCTTTTAAGAAGGGGATGCCATGAAGGAAAAGTGATATTGTGGTTATGTTTCAAAAACAGTTTCGACAGACCTATTTTGTGCCCGCCATTTTATATTTGCGGATTAATGCTAAACTTAAAAAATGTAGCTAGGACTTTTTTATATATAGAGTGAACCTGATAAAAGTAGGAAAGGGGATCTTGCTTGTCCAAAACCCCATTGCCAGGGTTTACTGTATCTATATGCTTACTAATGGCGAAGTAATAATAATCATAAAATGACTAAAATAATTCATTCTTTCAAATAAATTGACCATCGGGTAAAGAATAATTTCAATTGAAAATATATTGCGTATTCATTGAAGAGGCAATGCTACCAATTGTTTTGGGGAGTTAAATGAGGGTTCCACAACTCATATTAATGGCCTTTTCCGTTTCTTTTTGTGCTGGATTTCTTCATTCAATTTAGTCTGTTTGGTTTAAGATTGTTAACTTAGAGGATTCGACTTATGCCCGCTCTGATCTCTAAAATTGTGTCTTTTCTTTCGCGAAAATGCATCGTTTTCATGCATTGAATTTTAAAATCAAATAACAGTGTATACAGTACTTTTGCGTTGACGATAGCTTCTGGTCTATGGATGTGCATCCTAACCCCAAAAAATCTTTGGGCGTTTTCATGAGTATCTAGGCTTGTATGAGAAGCCTAGAGGAAACTTTTAAGAACCTAATAAAATTATTGAAGAAGAATTTTTATCGTCCTTCAAAAGAACTATGCAGTAAGGTCGTGGAAATATGGCATATATTTTATGACATTTTACAAAATGTTGAAGATTAGCAAAAAAATATATAAAACGCCTTTTAAACCGTCGATTGTTGAAAAGACGCTATACTTTTGACTGTGGGGGAGACCTGTACTTAACGCTTTCGGTCTCTAAAACTCATGAAAATTTGGTTATAATAGATTTTGAGTTGATTGTAAATCGAAAGTAACTCTAGAACAAAAGAGGTTATAGCATTAGGCGTTAATTATTTATAGCATAAGTGCAACAGCATTTTTCATAAGCTTGCTCTTTGGGAAACAAGTTCTTTCTTCTGTTGTAATTGAAAATACCCTTTATAACAATTTTTTGGCCGATTCGAGATATAAGGCTCAACCCCTTTTCATAGATTGTTGGCAACAGTAGTATTTTTTTAGTAATGACTTTAGTGCAATCAGGCTTTCTAAACATAGGAATTGACTATCCCTTGTGAGGTGTTTCTTTACCTACCGTAACGGTGATACTAGTATATAGCTAGTAAGAATGGTGGGTACGCAGAAGAATATCCATTGACACCCTGTTATATCTCTAGAAGCCGTATTATTAATCTTTTGGAGGAGTATAAACAGCTTTCTATGAGCTCTGCAGAACACGGGCATTCATTTTTGGGAACAAGCTTTGTGTAAAATTTGCAGAGAAGTATAATTGAGATGGATGGCATTGTGTCCATAGAAGATATAATTTCACCATGCTTTCTTGCCCAGAAGGAACAAACCCATTCGAGAATATCTACCGCGTGAATGGATGGTGAAAATATATTTTTGAGGAGATGGGATTAATCAATATTCTTTATAGCTTTACCTCCAAAGATGAAACCAGGGTGTTGCACGATCTTTGACTGACTAACTGATCTTTTGTGTGTTCTCTCTGTCTTTGATTTTTGGAAACTGACCCTCTTGGCAATAGATCACTTTTCTGTCTCCACAAGATATACCTGTGGGTACCGGGAAATCTAGGTTGTGTCTCCATTTCTAAGGACATTTGTCAGTATCAGTAAAAAAGTATAGAGAATTCTTTACCTCAAAACAGCGTCGATCTGAAAACACTGTCAATTAGTCCAATCTGTTTTAATGTATTGCACCTTGCATACGGTAAAGCCCTGCTTGTCCATAAATGTGGTCATGATAAAAGTTGAAAAAATCAAAAAGAAAGTGTTCTCCACTAATATTTAATATTTGCACCATAATGCATTTTAAATTACATAAGCCGATTTTTTTTCTGTTGACAAGATTATTACCTGCCCTTTAAATAAAAATGGTTAATGTCCTCTTTTGAATTATATTATTGAAAACAGGAAGTTTTGCATAAAAAGCAAAAAGTTCAAACAAAACGAGAACCAAAAAGTAAAATCCAAAAGATTTTGCATAAACTCTTAGTTTGAGCAAAATAATTTTGATAAATCAAGCAGAAATCCATAAGAGAAGGAAACTTAAAATGATGAAAAATGAAAAGACGGAATGAAAGCAAGCTTAGAATGAACGTAAGTTGCCGTAAGTAAGGGTGGTGATGTCTAGTGCGGGCTAATCAACAAAAAACTTCAAAAATCCTCAGAAAAACCGGTAATTTAAGGCATTACTTAAAGTTTATTTTAGCTCTTTGGATGCAAGTTTCGAGTAGGGACTATAAGAATGATTGATAAAACCCAGCAGATTAAATACGATTTTACGTTTTACTCTGACACAATCTTCCTATATTAGCTATCTTACAAAACAAAAAAAAGTGAACCGTAGTTCATAGTTACCAAATGCTGAAAAAATCATTTTGAAAAAAAATGTGTTTTTTTAAGTTAATAATCTATAAGAACCACCCGGTGCTTATTGAGACTAATTTTTTTTCCATCGAAACTTGTCTATTTCAGAAAATGTAAAATTAAATAGAATTAATTTAATAATTTTCTTATTTGCATAAAGAAATTTGAAATAGATGTGTTTGTTATCTAATCCATTGAAAAATTCTGCAGTTTTTCCTGCAGTCTTTTTTCTTATTAATCGTGCCCTGAATTTTCTAACTCTTATTCCTGTTTAAAATAGAACCAATTTTGCGTCATTCCGTCGTAGTAACTTTAGTAATGGTTCAATTTAGTTTTAGTTACAGTGTAATAGTAATTTCAGTAATAGCAATAGTAATTTTTGTTATAGTAATCTTAATTTGGCGCAAGCCAAAACACTACAAAGAATAAAGATTTTCTAGTAATCCGCAGGAGAGTAGGTCGGTTGCATACAAAGCTTGCACTAAATTTTTTTTTCTTAAGAAGTTGCTCCAATAGTTTTAATAGATATTAGGACCTATAAAATCTTAAAATTATTTTACTGTTCTTCTTCTATTTAAACTTTGGAACTTTTCAATCAAGACTAATGAATACTCTTTTTTATCCTTGTGTTAACTTAAACTGTTGGTCTGGTACATTTTACTGCAACTTATGTGTTCTACAGTAGCATTAATAGTAAGTATTACGACTTATACCAGTTAATCCCTCTTTTTAGACACTAAATAAAAAGTTTTTTTTCACAAAATTAGATTTCTGAAGGAGAGAAGATATCCTTGAAACCAAAATTGAGCTGAAACAAAGTTAAAGAATCTTCTAAGCGTAAAGCTAACACAAATCACCGTCAATAAATAATAAAAACAAAAAAGAACAGAAATTACAATAAATAACCGAGTCAAACTCGAAATGAGCAGATTAACATGAGCAGTGCTGACAACCTAGATCACAATTTGCACTACATTGGAAAACAAAACATGGATTGCCAGTTTAATATACATATACGAATATTTATTCCTTGAAGTCTTGATAATTTTTTTTTATTTAGTAAAAGTGAAAACATGTCGACGTACTTTTTTTTCAGTATAGTGTAAATTTTAGTCTGGTCTTGATTTCGCTTTGGGGGTTTTCAGCCCTACTCTTCATAGTAGTGCGTTTACAAGTTTCAACCTAATACCCCCCCTCCCAGTTGTTCTCGAGGTAATGCTGAGATGTTTTGTTGGCAACCAGCATATACACACTGCCTTTTCATTTAAGTTTAAGGCACCATTTAGTATTCAAGCGAAATTTATTTACAAAGGGTAAAATGCATTACAACAGGCGTTGGCATAACCAATAGCCTTTGACACACATACCTAGGTAGTGGATCGTTCTATTATGCTGAGGAAAATAACTTTTTTTAAATTTTGAGAGGGGTGTATTTTGAAAATGTATGAAGCCTTCTTGCCCTTCAATCACTTTTGACTCTTAAAAAGGGGAACTAGAAGTTTTAGTTTTCATTCAAATTAGCTCGTTCAGAAGTTACATTGATACTTCTAGCTACTATAGACTGGTGCTGCCTGTAATATTGCTTATATGCCCTTAAAAACCTACATGCATATAGTTTTTTGATTTAATCGAAGCTCTCTCTAGGTGCTCCCTTAAAGTTTCACCTTAATAGCCATAGTCTCATTAGTTACAATAACTTCAGTTTTGTAATGGTAATACAAATATAGTGCCTTATGGGTAGTTCAAAATCCTCCACTAATTACCCTTAAAGGTTCAACTGAATAATTTAAGGTGCTCTTGAGCTTCAGCTTAATACCATTAGCTTGTGTAGTTGCAATAGTTACAGTAGCAGCAGTAACATCAGTAGCAGGCTGTGCATACTACTCTTGGGTTTCTTCAAAATCCCCTTCAACACAACTCACATTGAAAGTTAGAACTTAATAACATCAACCTTTGCTGAAGAATTGCTGATTTGTCCTTATAACAGACTGTGTAAGTATAGTTTGTTTAGATTTAGCTAAAAACAGGTTCAGTATCTCCCTATTTTTTTTTGTAATACCCTTAGCTTTAGCAATGAAAGCAGTAGTAGGAGCAGCAGCAATAGCAGTAGTAGAAGTAGTAGTAGGAGTAGAATTAATATTAGTAACGTTAGTTTTAGTTGTAACAGTGGTAGTAGCTTTTTTATTAATAGTGGTAATGATAGTAGCAGTAGTTGTGGTACTATTAGTAGCACTAGTATTAGCATTTATAGGTATACTAGTAATAATAGCACAAATAGTATTAACATATTGCACACTGGTCAGTTGAAATTCATTTCACAAGTCCTCGAAGTTTTAACTTAATACAATGAGCTAGTGCTATAACATTACTGACGTGTTCTTTAGACAGCAAGAACATTAAAATAGCTCTTGGAATTTTTATCCTAGTTCTCGTAGCCTAACAAGTTGTTACAATAGAAATAGGAGTTAAGTATTAGAAGGAAAAGTTGTAATTGTAGTAGTGGTAGTACTGTTATTAGTAGTAGCAGGCACTTGATCTTCCTCTTAGAGCATTCGCTGAAAGTTCCAATTAAATACCCAAATACTTTCTTTGTATACACTCTTTTGACAAACTGCATGCTCATAGTGTCTTTTGATTTAGGTAAAATATCTTATAGTATTCTCTCAAATTTCCACCTTCATAGACTTAGCCTTAATAGTACTAGTATCATAGTACTTTCGGCGGCAGTATAAGAAGTAGTAGCTGTAGCTCAGTGTTGTATTCGTAATAATATTAACAGAAATAGAAACAGTGTTATTTAACGTAACAGCATGTACAACTGTTAAATGTTACTCGTGGTATCCTCTCCAAACGTCCCATGACAGCTCTATCCCTACCGTGAAGGCCCTACCGTGACAGTACCTACCGTAACAGCCCTATCGCAGTGCACTATTGAAGTTTCCGACCCTTCACATGTATCTTCCAACACACATATCTTTCTAATCCTGCAACATACTTATACCTCTAATCTGGCAGCTCACCAGGAACCTGCGGCCAACTAGCTGTAGTCTAAATATCTGCAGCCAATCGGCTACGGCCTGGGTGCCTGTAGCCAACCTATAACTGTCCTTGTACCTGTAGCAAACATACAGCTGCTCGTGAACCTGTTGTCAAACTGTGTATGTGTGTGTGTGTCTCTTGTGTGTGTGTGTGTGTCTCTTGTGTGTGTGTGTGTGTCTCTTGTGTGTGTGTGTGTGTGTGTGAGTGTCTCTTGTGTGTGTGTGTGTGTGTGTGTGTGTGTGTGTGTGTGTGTGTGTGTGTGTGTGTGTGTGTGTGTGTGTGTGTGTGTGTGTCTCTTGTGTGTGTGTTTTAAAACAGTAAAAAACTTTAGCATAAACAGCGGGGTATTAGGTTGAACTTATAGTAGTTCAATTCCTAATTATATAATAGATAATAGTACAATTCCTAATTCAGCTGCAAATGAAACTTTTTTTTTCTCGCTTACCAGTTGTTTTAAGCGTTCTTTGTTTTTTGATTATGGTTACTGTGGACCGTGGTTCCTTCTTTACTACGTTTTAACTTTCACAGCAACCATGATTCCTAACAAGTTAATATTTACCTTTGACGTCATACATATAACGTTTAGTAAAAGACACTGAAATATAAGAAATTTAATTTAGTTGAACGCTTCGTCATAACATCTGAATGTTTTACACAGTTCGTGGTAACGACCGTGGTAAGGAGCGACCCGGCTCAATCTGATGATTAAATGAAAATAAAAAACAAGTTTTTTAACTGAAAGTAAGGAGCAACATTAAAACTTCGAACGAACAGAAATTACTCCGCATATGAAAGGGGGCTGCTTCCTCCTCAACGCCCCGCTCTTTACGCTAAAATTTGTACTGTTTTAAAAAGTAGAGTTGTGAGAAAGAGTCAAACTTTAGCGTAAAGAGTAGGGTGTTGAGGAGGGAGCAGCCCCCTTTCATACACGAAGTAATTTCTGTTCGTTTTAAGTTTTAATGTCGCTTCTTGCTTTCAGTTGAAAAAATTGTTTTTATGGCACTTGGTATTAACCAAGTGACATATAGCGATAGCAAATTCTGTCGGTCTGTCTGTCTGTTCCGGTTTTGCTACTTTAGGCACTTTCAGGTAAGCTAGGACGATGAAATTTGGCAGGGGTATCAGGTACTGGAACAGATTAAATTATAAATAGTTATTTTCCCGATTTGACCATCTTTGGGGGGGGAGTGGGGGTCCGGTTAATTCGGAAAAAATAGAAAAATGAAGTATTTTTAACTTACGAACGGGTGATGGGATCTTAACGAAATTTGATATTTGGAATGATATTGTATCTCAAAGCTCTTATTTCAAATAATTCGGTTAATTCGGAAAAAATGAAGTATATAAGGGAGTGGGAAAACAAACATGATTTATAAGCTTTCATATGTTTTTATGGCACTTGGCATTTACCAAGTGACATATAGCAATCGCAATTTCTGTCGGTCTGTCTGTCGGTTCCGATTTTTCAAGTTCGGGCACTTCCAGATAAGCTAGGACGATTAAAGTTGGCAGGCCAGACCAGGACGAGACCAGATTAAAATGAAAGTCTCTTCCCCGATTTTACCATCTGGGGGGGGTGAGAGTCTTGGAAAACGCTTAGAATGGAGGGATCGAGATGAAACTTGATGGGAAGAATAAGAACAAGGTCTAGATACGTGATTGACATAACTGGATCGGATTCGCTCTCTTTGGGGGAGCTGGGGGGGGGAGATTTCTAGTGCTTTGACGAGTTCAGTGCTACTGATGACGATCGCTGTATACTTGACAGAAATATCTGGACTTGTATCATTTTTTTTTTTTTTTTTAGATGAATGGATTTATCCCCACGTAAAAATTTATTTGTTCGTCATAGAACGGTAGTGTGGTGTAAGACAAGAACACCTAATTTAAGGTATTACGTAAAAAATAGTCTAAGAACCTTTTGAGTGTAAGACTAAGAAACTTTTCACATAATATCTGTTAAAATTACCAATATTGGAACAGAAAAAAAAAATTTAATAACTAGCTTGTTTGTGACCATGCTTCTACTTGTGACCCATACACAAATACATACCAGAAAATATCTCCATTAATTTTACCTTTATCCTGTTTTTCAGGGAAGTTTTCCAAATACATTTAGATTCAAAAAGCTGATTTTATCTCCATCTCTATCTTTTATCTCCAATCGATTAACGTTCTTTTTCTTTTCTAGGTTGAAAATTAAGAAAGTTGAGTAGTAAATTTCGAAACTATAATATCTGTGAGGTCTGTATATCTTTTTGTGTGATAGCATTTATTTTCACAGAAAAAGGCGTTGCAGCAGACGTGGCCCATAAAATTATAAAGTTTAAGTAAAAACCAAGGGTTCTCAACCTTAAGTAAAGATAATTTTCAGTAAAACTGTTATTTATTCTTTTTTATCTCCCCTTTTCATGTTTTAAAAGAAATGGAACGCTTAACATTTTCAAATCTATTATATTTTTGGCTCATCCCTTCCTAAGCGAATTTACTGCTCATCTAAGCTCTTCTACTGCTTGTGTGGCCTCTCCTCCTCAGCCAAGGAGCCGCTTCCTGAGTCAAGAAACAAAAAAAAAAGAATCATACACACTTTATTTTCTTCATCTTAATAAAAATTGTTAGCTTGTTTAAGTGAAACTTTCTTATTTTGTTTACTTATAGATTATCGTGTACTACTTGCCGATCCTAAAGAAAGGAATTATTTAAGGAACCCTGATAAAATGATTGAGTCAATTGAAAAGGCGATCTTGCTCTAAACCATAGTCCTTGACTGTTTTTTTTTCATAGAAAAAGAAATACCACATCTTTGCGCTAAAATAAACAATCAGTCAATCATTTTATTAATACTAATTGCAAAATGATAAAATAGACCAATATTTCCAATATAATTATTGAAGCAATCAATTGGTGAAGCGATTCTTTCAGTTTTAAGTTTGATAACTTAAGAGGAGTAGCTTTTTGCTCCGGAAGTGAGTTCAAAGCCGGAAAACCGGTCACTTCGAATTGAAATATTTGTGGAAATCTAAGAATATTATAAAACGCACTCTTGAATATTCCTCAAAAGAGACCATTAAAACAGGGTGTTGTTAAAAGTTGGGCATCAAAAGAGTAAGATCATTTAATAACTAAAAATAGTGTCAATCAAACATGTATTATAGCATTAGTTAGCTTTACCAAATAGTAAAAAAGATGAGCAAATCATTTTTGGAAATATGAAGTAAGTCGGTAACTTGGTTGTAAGCCATCAGCCAGCAATGATGCATCTTCAAAGTTGACTGACGAAGCTGAAAACTTGAGCTGTAAGAGAGTGGAAGGGGTGTAATTATTACAGTACTAGTTTTAGCATTATCAATAGCTGCAAAATTTTCTTTGTAATTTATATGAATTTGTTTTATTTATTTCTTTAAGCCTTTTTTTTATTAACATTTTAAAAATTAGTTTTGGAATGGGTGATAGTAATACAGAAGAGAACCCAATAAATTATATACAAGTGTTTTGGAGTAATAAGTATAAGAGTGTCCTTGGGAAGGGGTATATTTTAATATGTAATATGTATGATTATTTGTTATAGGCAACAAAAAAGAATTTTTAACATTTTGGTACATGGTCCCATGACCCTCTCCCCCTGCAAGCATACATACCTGATTTAAAACAAATCGCCTTGAGACAATCAATTACACCACAGAGACTAAATTAAAAGATTAGGTACGCTTTAAATTAGCAAGGTCATCAGAATAGAACTACCTTTTTGCCCGTTTAGCCCATCTTAGCTGGCTGAGAACAAGGATTTTTCTTGTATTTCTCTTTAGGTCGTTTCAGGTTATGAAGTTTTTAGGACAATAAATTTTTGTCTATGTACCCACATTGAGCCAAATAAATGAATAAGCGAAGCTAATTAGTTAAATTTTACAAAGCTTTTCGTCTGAAAAAACTCAAACATTACAAAATTATTGATCCCCAAAGATGACAACTAACGATTATAAAATTAACAGGCAAGACCGTATCCAAGGTGGAGGGGGTACGGTTTCTGTGCACTGTACTTGTAGTTCACAAAAGATTTTTTTTTCACAAGGGGGAAACCCTTTCTTTCCCTTGGAAAACTGAAAATCACCAACTCCATCTAAACTTCGGTGATCTGACCACTTGTGTTATTTTGGACACAATAAATGTTAGAAAGTGTAAAGGAAGTGGCATAATATCAGGAATGAAACTGCCCGCTCAAAGTTGAAAAGCCTACTTAGACCTGCCGAGATTTTTCCACGCTAATCCAGGCCTTCCTAGCGAAGATTTGATTTTGACAAGAAATACAACTACTTCTAACAACTCACTGAAGCACCAAGCCACTTGAGGCCAACCCAGGCACGAACGCTCTTCTCCCATCCCAATTTATTCAAAGCTTCCCTCTTTACATCCTCCCAGGTATTCCAAATTTCCTTTAAATCTTTCCTTACGATATCCTCCCATCCCAATCGGGTACGACCTGTTTTTCGTTTGGTGCTAGACGGTTGGCCGACAAGTACTTAAAACTTATTGTCTTGAAATAATTTTAAACAAGAGCTAAGAGCTCATATGGCACTTGTGAGGATGCAAAAAGAGCCAAGTGCTCATATGGTATGAACTCTAACAAAATTCTAAGAATCAATAGATTGATTTAAAAGGAAAATCCGAGGCTTAATGCCGGTTGGGATGTAAAATCAGAGCTCTGAATCACGATGCCCTTCTAAATATCAAAATTAATTAAGATCCGATCCCCCACTTGTAAGTTATAAATACCTCATTTTTCTAATTTTTCCTCTCTCTTTAGCCCTCCAGATGGTCGAATCTGGGAAAACGACTTTACCAAGTCAATTTGTGCAGCTCCCTGACACGCCTACCAATTTTCATCGTCCTAGCACGTCCAGATGCACCAAAGCACTGAACCCCCCCCCCTCCAACTCCCCTAAAGAGAGTGAATCCAGTACGGTTACGTCAATCACGTATCTACGACATTTGCCTATTCTATCAACCAGGCTTCATGCCGATTCCTCCGCTCTAAGCGTTTTCCAAGATTTCCGATTTCCCCCTCCAACTCCCCCCAATGTCACAGGGTCTGGTCGGGATTTGAAATAAGAGCTCTGATACATGAATTCCTTATAAATATCAAATTTCATTAAGATCCGGTCACCCGTTCTTAAGTTAAAAATACCTCGATTTTTCTAGATTTTCCAAATTAACACCCCCCCCCCAGCTCCTCCAAAGAGAACGGATTCGTTCCAATTATATCAATTACGTATCTAGAACTTGTGCTTTTTCTTCCCATCAAGTTTCATCCCGATCTCTGCACTCTGAGCGTTTTCCAAGATTTCTGTCTCCCTTGTCCAACCCCCTATGTCCCCGGATCCAATTCGAGTCGAAAATGGAGCATCTGAAACATAATATCCTTCTATATATCAAGTTTCATCAAGATCCAATCACCTATTCGTAGGATAAAAATGACCTAATTTTCACGTTTTCCAAGAATTCCGGTTTCCTCCTCGAACTCCCCCCAATGTTACAGGGTCTGGTCGGGATTTGAAATAAGAGCTCTGATACATGAATTCCTTCTAAATATCAAATTTCATTAAGATCCGGTCACCCTTTCTTAAGTTAAAAATACCTCAATTTTTCTAGATTTTCCAAATTAACACCCCCTAGCTCCTCCAAAGAGAACGGATCCGTTCCAATTATGTCAATCACGTATCTAGAACTTGTGCTTATTCTTCCCATCAAGTTTCATCCCGATCTCTGCACTCTGAGTGTTTTTCAAGATTTCTGTCTCCCTCCTCCAACCCCCTATGTCCTCGGATCCAATTCGAGTCGGAAATGGAGCATCTGAAACATAATATCCTTCTATATATCAAGTTTCATTAAGATCCAATCATCTATTCGTAGGATAAAAATGACCTAATTTTCACGTTTTCCAAGAATTCCGGCTTCCTCCTCCAACTCCCCCCAATGTCACAGGGTCTGGTCGGAATTTAAAACACGTGCTTCAAAGCACAAGATCCTTCTAAATATCAAATTTCATTAAGATCTGGTCACCCGTTTGCAAGTTACAAATACCGCATTTTTTCCGGATTACCCCCCCCCAACTCTGCCAAAGAGAGCAGATCCGGTCCGGTTGTGTCAGTCACGTATCTTAGACTTGTTTTTATTCTTCCCATCCAATTTCATCCTGATCTCTCCCCTTTAAGTATTTTCTAAGATTTCCGGTCCCCGCATAACTGCCCCCCCCCCAATGACGCTGGATCAGGTTGAGATTTAAAATAAGAGATCTGACTTACGAGGTCCTTCAAAATATTAAGTTTCATGAAGATCCGATCACTCCTTCGTAAGTTAAAATACGTCATTTTTTCTAATTTTTCAGAATTACCCCCCCCCCTCAATAGAGCAGATCCGTTCCAATTATGTCAATCACGTATCTAAGATTTCTGCTTATTTTTCCCACCAAGTTTCATCCCGATACCTCCGCTCTAAGCGTTTTTCATAATTTTAAGTTCCCCCCAAACTCCCCCCAATGTCACCAGATCCGGTCGGCATTTAAAATTAGAGCTTTGAGACACGATATCCTTCTAAATATCAAATTTCATTGAGATCCGATCACCCGTTCGTAAGTTAAAAATACCACATTTTTTTCTAATTTTTCAGAATTACCCCCCCCCCCCCAACTACCCCAAAGAGAGCGGATCTGTCTCGGTTATGTCAGTCATGTATATAGGACTAGTGCTTATTTTTCCCAACGAGTTTCATTCCGATCCCTCCACTCTAAGTGTTTTCCAAGATTTTAAGTTTCCCCCTCCCAATGTCTCCAGATCTAGTCAGGATTTAAAATAAGGCCTCTAAGACACGATATCCTTCCAAACATCAAATTTCATTAAAATCTGATCGATCGTTCGTAAGTTAAAAATATTTCATTTTTTCCGGATTAACCGGCCCCCACTCCTCCCCAGATCGGAAAACTACTATTTCTAATTTAATCTGATCTGGTCCCTGATACGCCTGCCAAATTTCATCGTCCTAGCTTACCTGGAAGTGCCTAAAGTAGCAAAACCGGGACCAACAGACCGACATAATTTGTGGTTGCTATATGTCACTTGGTTAATACCAAGTGCCATAAAAACAATGCCGATTAGATAATAAGGTACTTCAGGGAAATTTCTTAAGGCACTTCAAGAGAAATTTCAGCTTTGGTCCTGTAACACTACTACTTAGTTCTGTCAATTATCCAGCTGGCTTAGATGTTTTTTTGTTGTTTTTTTTCATTCTTTTAGAGATGTCGCCAGACGCTGTAATGTTAGTGGTGCTAGGGAATTTTCACCATGTTAAATTACCTAAGAACTAACTCTAATGAATTTCCCAGTCTCTTTGGTATAATATGTTACGCCCCACGCTTTTTTTTAAACTTAAAGGAATCTATGCATTTTGTTTTAATCAGATTACGGAAGTTGGAGACTTCAAAATTAATGTCATTGTTTCCCTTGAGAGCCAGCCAGTTTTCATTAGTAATCCATTCGAAAAGGGCATCATTGGAAATAGAGTGATAAGAGAACTCAGATATTTGACATTCATTTACGACCAGGATATCATCCCAAACCTTTTCCAGATAGATAGTTCCTCAAGAACATAATAGTACCCCCCCCCCTGAAGCTCAACCAGAAACCTGTTAATAGCAGGGTAAAGAACAATGTTTTCTCCAACTATGTGGTTAGCCCAATAAGCTGAGCCCTCATCATCAGTAACCAGTATCTACAGGATTCATCCTTATTGCTTGCAAGAGTGATTTAAGGCAATCAAGTTAGTATTTAATATGGCAAATTAGTTATTTGCCCTGAGGGCAAGAGTTAATATGTAGCTTGCCAAGCTAACTCTATTCCCCCAAAGTTATCTGATGAAAATTTTCAGATGGTTATTTTATTCAGCATAGTTAAAAGATCCGATAGCTATGCCTGGTATATATGCATTGTAGCGACCCCACTCAAGTTCTTGATCTGAGCAGAACTGATTTATCTGACCATAAATGAAATTTATTAAGTTTGCCATATGTAGTGATAGAGAATAATGTCTGACCATAGATGTTAAAATGAAGATTTGGGATTTGCCAAGGCCTGAAGAAGAGGGAATTAGACTTTTCCAGGATAAACGGGTGTTGCCCAAAACAATACAGTGTGTCCATGGAAACAGCATGACTGTGTTTTTTTTCAACAAAAAGCATTTTTGGAAGTGAACCACTTTGGAAGTGAGCCATGTAGGAAAAGTCGTTTGTGCGTCAACACGTGGTTTGCTGACAGTAAAATTTTATTACTTTTGTTAATTTTCTTCTGTAGTTTCCATAATTGCGTTAAAAAAGTATTATGTTTTCATCCTGTTTTGGTATATTTCACCGAACTTCACTTCTTGAATGGGGTCGCTATAATACAGAAGTACCCAAGTCTTTAGGGACAAAATGAACCCCCCCCCCTGGTGTCCCTGGGAAAAGGGCTGTAAATTCAGAAATTTGCCCATTGTTTACGTATGGTATTTGTTATTTGGAAATTAGTACATTTTATGATGGGGGTGGGATGATTAGAGTTGGTTTCCAAACGGAGAATTTTCAGTGGAGAGAGAAATTGACAGGGGATTAACTTTTCAGGCGAAAATTTACATTGGGGGAATTTGACAAAATTCCTGTACGAAATTATTTTTTATTGTCTTACTTTCTTTTTACGAACTCAATTTTGCATGTAGAGATGGCATGGGAATCACCTGGGGTATTTTCAGCGTGTTTCGATTTATTGAAAAATATTTCTATGGAGGAGGATTTCCGAAGTGATCGAGAAAACTGTTATAAATTAACGTATATTTCAAAAGAAAGTAAGTTCAGGTGAATTTTTCTCGTTGAAACGTCCACAAGAAATTTTTGGCGAGGATGGAACTGTCTCGAGGGAATTTTGCAGAGAGGTGGGGATGTATTTTACCACGGAAAAATTTTCCCTAAGAAAGAGGGGAATTTTTCATGAAGAGTGACCCAGATTTACTGGCCTTATTTCAAAAATGATCAATAAATAAATAACAAAGATCAAGTTTTTTTAATAGGAAAGAAGGAGCAACATTAAAACTCAAATTGAACAGAAATTGCTCCCTATATGAATGGATTGCCTCCCTTCTCAATACCTTGCTGTTTACGCTAAAGTTTGACTGTTGTCCCAATTTATTTTAGGAACAGATACTGAAACACAAGAGCTGTTTAATTAGAATAGGAAATTTTTTTAAATTTACTAAAACTTTAGCGTAAAAAGCAATGTATTGAGGAAAGGGGCGACCTCTTATAATTCTGAATAATTTCTGTTCGTTTTGAGTTTTAATGTTGATCCTTACTTTCAGTATTTTTTTTTTTATTCAGTTTCTTATGACGAGTATCCAGGGTAAACCCAAGAAAAATTTACTTTCAAATTTAATTGCCAACGATAAAATCTCTTAGAAGCGTTATTAACCAAAATGGTGGAGGGATATCACGAATTATGGCAATTAGTGAGCCATTTCTAGGAAAGCCGAAGGGTAAATAAAACTGCATGCTTTGCTTCAAAGAAAATGTATTCCAGCATTAGTTTTTATATACTGCATGTATAAAAAAAAAGAACTAAAAACTCGTGAATTTGTGCTTATATATGTTTTTACTGTGTATTGTGTTGATGTACCTTGTGGTCTTTATCATCAACTTTCTATTTAGGCTAGGTTAAGACCCTGGTAAGGTTTACTTCAAAATTACCGACAAATTTCTTTTTAATTTATTTGTTTATATATCCATAGTATCCGGCACCCCTCCCCCCACATAGTTTCCAAGCATACTCTAAATCTTACGAAGAGTACCCTGGCTGAACCCAAAGAAAAAATAATAATAATGGGTTACCATTCAAACAGCGTCTATTTAAAGAGGAACCACATTTATTTTTTATCAAGTTCAGATGCGGATTAAGTATTGCGACATCGACCTAAAATTTTTGTTGTTTACTTTTGCAAAGGTGATATCCTTAGTGTGGCGGTTGAAAAATCAACCGCCACAAAAAAATTTATTGTTCTAATATGCTTTACTTGTGAGACGGCCTTTTAGCCTTTATGTGAGAGCAAGTGAGTTCTCTTATCTATAGTATTTTTTGTTCTCTTTGGCAATTTTCAGCGCTAATACTAGGTTCAGACGCATAAAATTTTCCTTGAAGGTTGGAAGAAAATCCTTAAAAGGTGAAATTAAATGTGTTCAGACGTAAAGAGATCTTTTTGTTGAAATTCTATTGCGAATCCTGATAACGGCTCTGGTGCTTTTAGGTAAATTAATGGTAGTTCGTTTGAGGGTCATTTTTGAGTAAAATTAAATGATGCATAATAATGAAAGGCTTAAGGGGGTTTTGATGATATAGTATGTATTTTATTAAAAAGGTAATAACCAAAACTGTATTTTTCCCGTATTCATAATGTCTATTTCTTCTAATGTTTTATGTATGTATATTTCAGGTCTATTTCCATTAATTTGCTAATTTTCTTATAGCCTATTAATTTGCTAATTTCTGCTTCCACTAATTTTCCAATAACAACTCATGGCAGCAACAAACTACCTGAGACCAGCACTGCTGTATACGCTCCTCCTACATCCCAATTTACTCAAAGCTTAACTCTTTACACCGCTTCTGATTTTCTATTTTTATTAAATTCTTCTATATTTCAGCGGTTATATCTTAAAAAGATACTTCTGCGAAAATTATAGATGACATCAAGCACATTACTTAGTTGAAAATCTCTAAATATTCAATCTCGGGAACCATGAAAGAATAAAAACCTTTGCCATATTTCAGACAGAAAAAATTAAAGACACATAGATACTCATTTAATAGCTCAAATCCTGGCACATTTGGTTAACAAAGTAAATAAAAGACACCCCCCCCCCACAACTCGTATTTTCCCAAAATACATTTGATAGAAATTTTGAGATGTCCATTTGTTCTCTTAGAAACTTCAAAAAAGGTTCATTCGATTGAAAATTGAAAGGAGGGCAACTAACCCCCCTCTCACGCCCACCATTTCCCCAATCACATCCAATCAAAATTCTGAGATAGCCATTTTGTTTAACATAATTGAAAGCTCCGGATATTATGTCTGAGGATTATATCCCTCTCAAACCCTTCAAGGCAAGAGTTGTAAGTCATATGCCCTGGGGGTATATAATGTATATGTATAGACACTTCAGAGGGGGGATTATTGGACTAGTAATTTGATGTTCTAGTAGCCTGTATAAAATTCAGAGTGATTGGAGGGTGAACACCCCCCCCACACCTCGTATTTTCCCGAAATGCATCTGATAGAAATTTTGAGATGGCCATTTGTTGTCGTAGGAACTTCGAAAAGATTTTATTCAATAAGAAATTAAAAGGGCTAGTGCCCTTTTCAATATTTGAAAGTGATTGGAGGGCAACTAACCCTTTCTCTCATGCCCACCATTTCCCCTAACACATCTAATCCAAATTTTGAGATAGTTATTTTGTTCAACGTAATTGAAAGGTCCAGAATTGTGTTTTTAACGAAGACAAACCCCCCACAGCCCTCAGGGCAAGGGTTATAAGCAGTGCCCTGGGGGCATATAAGGTTTATACAGAAAGGGTGTTCTAGCGTCCTTTTTAAGATTGAGAGTGATCGATCGGAATTGTATTTTCAAAGGTTAATGACGATGTCAGTTAACTTGAAAAGTGAAACGAACGCGGCTTTAATGTACTGTTTCATTTTCATCAATTAAAATAGCAACATTTAATTTAGAACGAACTATGGTGGGAGGGGGCAGAACTAATCTGTTTTAATCATATTTTGTAAGTTGAATGTTTGTATATTCTTGTAATTTAGAGTTTAGATATCTTGTAAGGGAAAGGTGGGGAAATCATTAGGTGTCTAATTTAATTGGTAATAAATAGACAACAGTGGTGTCAGTATAGCCAAATGATATTAAAACTTAGTTGGATGTTAGTATATAAGTACTCCTGCTCAAAAAGAACATTACACTATATTGGAAACACCCTTATTATTGTAAAATTATTAATTTATTCATTCTTTGATGTCCAGTAGGCTAGTTTATCAAATGAATAGGCCAATAAGTCAGAATGTTAGTGTTTTTCTCTGATTAGGCCCAACTGTAAACTAGGAGCAAGAGTAGGAAGCTTAACATTATAAAATTTTTTGTTTTATGCTACTCATTGAATGGTAAAATTCTAGTTTAGCTTCTTTTTGCTAGGCTATCTTGGAAAGGGGTTATGTTTGGGAAATAAAATTTTCAGTTATCCATTCAGGGCCAAGAACATACTCCAGGAAGGTATTGTTATGCTTCCGTGTTAATCCTCTTCTTATTTAGGCTACAAGTCTTACAAATTTGATTACTTGACTGATCTTCAGCAAAATGTTTCATAGTCTTCTTTGTTGATTTGTTTTCTTCACTGGCTGTTTTTATCCTCATTTCTCTTGTCTTAACAATTTTCGTTTTTATCATAACCAGCCAGCATGGTCTCAGGAATTATTTATGATAAAGCTATGCCCAGTTGACCACCTACTTTGAAAAAAAAGAGGTTTTGTAATTTATTTTAATAAGGAAATTCTGGCTTCTAAAATAGAGTTACCTGTACTTGCTGTACTTGGGAGGGGGGGGGGGTACAAAATTAAATTAAAGAATACATCAAAAAATTTATTTATATCAGTGATTCTCAAAGTGGGTACTGCTGCCCAGTGGGGTTGCTGGAGGAAACCAGAAGTGTGGTAATAGGCACAGATGCATTTTGGGTGTAATGATAATATTTAGAGGGTAGTGACAGTTTAAAAGAAAAGAGAAAATAGGCCTAATTAGGAAATTGGTAACACTTATGACATGTTTACAGATAAAATTAAAAATTTAAGTTAAGATTTATAAATTTTGATAATTTGTTAACATGGTTTTGGTGTTATTTTTTCATCACTTAATTTATTTTAACTTATTTCAACTTAACAAATTTACAAATTGATTTATATTTGATAGAAAGATTTTTCCCCAAAACATTTGATGATTTATATTGTAAAATTATAATAATTATAAAAATTAGTCTTTTACTTGTTAATTCCTCTTCTCACAGATACAATAATATTTATATCCCTTATTAATTGCTATTAAAATAAATATAAAATCCAGGTGGCACCAAGTAATTTTTTGTAACAGAATATTGTAAATATAAATATACATACAGTAGGCAAACTGTTACATTTAGATTTACACTAATCTTTGGGATTTATCATTTTGAAGTCATATTCCTTGCCATATCACAATGCAGGAGTGCCAATCCATGGAAACATGGGGGGGGGGGGTAAGGATTTACTGGCACTTGATCTGTTATCCAGCACTTGAGAATTTGGATATATAAGACCAGGCAATAACCAGTTTTGTGCTGTTTGTATGCAGAGACAGTTAGCTTCAGTTCAGTCAAAAATTATATTGTAGTTATATTTTAATAAATATTTAGTTGGTATTTTGTTAGGCTTTGTTACATTTTGCATACAAAATTACTTTGGTAATCAGAATGCGTAGTGCCCTTTGTAAGAGTCAAAGTGATCAAAGGGTAGCTACCCTCCCCCCCCCCCACACACACAATGTCCTCCAATCCCATCATTTCCCTAAACATGACTAATCAAAATTTTGATATATAATTTTTTTCATTGTAGTTAAGGGGTCTAAAAATTAAGGCTGTTAGGAAGACCCCCCCCCCCCCTCCACTGGTCTCAGGGCAAGTGTTTTAAGTTATGCCCTTGGGGCATATACAATTTTTGTAAAAATGCTAGTTGTATATGCTTTGGGTTTGTAATCAGAAGTTCTATTGCCCCTTTTAAGAGTTAAAGTGATCAGAGTTCAGCTACTCCCCCCCCCTAACACACCCATTTCATGTTTTCCAAGATGCATCCAATAGAAACTTGAGATTGTCCTTTTATTCAAAATAGTCCAAAAATCATATAACAAGACTTTGAGGGTTGATACAAACTACCAGAGCCTGGAGCAAGGGTTGTAAGTTCTGTCACTAGGGCATCTAAGACTTACGGAAGGAATGACTGTATAAACTTTAGAAGTGGCTCATTTGGTTGAAATGGGAAGTTCTAGTTCTTTAAGAGTCAAAAGTAATGGAAGTCAACTAGCCCCCTCCCCTAATCTACTCCTCTTTTTACCAAACATGTTGGATTGAAATTATGCAATCATTATTTTATTTAAAATAGTTCAAAGAACAGATAACAATTGCTCCAGGTTTAACACAACACCACAGAGATCTGGAGCAAGGGTTTTGTGCTATGCCCTGGGGTATATAAGGTTTTTATGGCACTTGGTATTTACCAAGTGACAAATAGCAATCCCAAATTCTGTTGGTCTGTCCTGGTTTTGCTAATTTGGGTGCTTCTAGGTAAGCTAGGATGATGAAATTTGGCAGGTGTATCAGGGACCAAACCAGATTAAATTATAAAGTCCTTTCCTCAATTTGACCTTCTGGGGGGGGGGGGGGTTAGGGGACGGTTAATTTGGAAAAA
This sequence comes from Artemia franciscana, assembly GCF_032884065.1. Classification (NCBI taxonomy): domain Eukaryota; kingdom Metazoa; phylum Arthropoda; class Branchiopoda; order Anostraca; family Artemiidae; genus Artemia; species Artemia franciscana. The sequence continues at coordinate 110,727 of NW_027062732.1, read as the reverse complement.
TTAAAAAATTAGGTATTTTTAACTTATGAACAGGTGATAGGATGTTAATGAAATTTGATATAGAAGAATATCATGTCTCAGAGCTCTTGTTTTAAATCCTGACTGGATCCAGTGCCATTGAGAGGAGTTGGAGGGGGAAACCTGAAATCTTGGAAAATGCTTAGAGTGGGGGGATTGGGATGAAACTTGGTGGAAAAATAAGCACAAATCCTAGATACGCTATTGACGTAACCGTAACGGATCCGCTCTCTTTGGAAGAATTAGGGGGGGGGGGTTAATTTGAAAAAATGAGATATTTTAACTTACAAAGGAGTGATTGGATCTTAATGAAATTTGATATTTAGAAGGACCTCCTAACTCAGACCTTTTTATTTTAAATCCCAACTGGGTCTTGTCAATGGGAGGAGTTGGGTAGGTGGGGGGGAATCTTGGAAAACACTTAGAGTGGAGAAATTGGGAAGAAACTTTTGTGGGAATAATAAGCATGTGTCCTAGACACATCATTGACATAACCGGACCGGATTGGCATTCTTTGGGAGAGTTTGGGAGGGGGCACCTAAATCTTTGAATTACCTAAAGGTAATTCAGAAAAAAAGAAGTATTTTCAAATTACAAATGAGTGATTGGATCTTAATGATATTTAATATTAAGAAATACCTTGTGTCTAAGAGCTCTTATTTTAAATCCTGACCGAATTTGGTGACGTTGGGGGGAATTGGAGGGGCGGAAAAGGGTTTAGAGTGTAAAGATTGGGATGAATCTTGGTGGGAAACATAAGCACATGTCCTAGATACGTTCTTGACATAACTGGGCCAGAGCCGCTTGCTTTGGGGGAGTTGGAAGGGATTTACTAGTTTGGGCACTTCAAGATAACCTAGGACAATGAAAGTTGACAGGCATATCAGAGACCAGACTACATTATAAATATTCTCTTCCTTGATTCGACCATCAGGAGGGAAGGGCAGGAGCAAGTGAACAAGATAGTTGAGAAGAATTTCTTTGTCAATAAAACAAATAATTGTTCTTCTTAAGTATGGCTTGTGTTCTTGAGGTATGATCTTGCTTAGGGTACAAGAGTTCTCAGGTTTGAATTTCAGACTCCCCCAGTTTTTACAACTAGACACGTGATCAATATAGCAATTGCCAAAAGTTGGCAGGCATATCAAAAACCCCACCAGATTAAATTAGAAATAGTCACTTCCCCGATTTGACCATCTGGAGGGAGTGGAATGACAGCTAATTTAGAAAAATTAGAAAATGAGATATTTTTAACTCACAAACAGGTTATCAGATCTTAATGAAAATTGATATTTAGAAATATCTCGTGTCTCAGAGCTCTTAATTTAAAACGCAACCGGATCCAGTGACATTGGGGGAGTTGGAGGGGGGAACCGGATATCTAAAACTTGCAACTATACAACATTCTTTGCTGTCCCATTGTCTGTGCATATAAATAGATTGTCAGGTTTACCGACTCTTGAACATGCAACATATAATGGCCCATGGGAAAACAATCCGTATTCAGATCTATACCTCATGATTCTAATGATTGTGCTTGAGCTTTGTTGATGGTGATTGCTAATCGACCATTCCCTGTGTCGCTGTCGTCATTTATATATCCCCCTGTTTCCCCCGGTGTCCCCTTTGTAGTTGTGTCCCTGTGTCTCGGTCGTCATTTATATTCCCTGTGTCCCGGTCGTCATTTGTGTCCCGGTGTCCCAGTCTGTGATTTTTTTGAGTGTCCCGGGCGTCATTTATATTCCTTGTGTCCCAGTCCTCATTTATATCCCCCTGTGCCCCCCGGCGTCCCCGTTGTAGTTGTGTCCCTGTGTCCTGGTCGTCATTTATATTCCATGTGTCCCGGTCGTCATTTGTATCCCAGTGTCCCGGTCTGTATATACATTCGTTTTTTTAGTTTTGTTTTTCTCCTTTATTTTTCATTTTTTTTCCTTTTTTATTTTTTTTCTTTTTTAGTTTTTTTAGTTTTTTAGCTTTTTTAGTTTTTTTTTAGTTTTTTTATTAGTTTTTAGGTTTTTTTTCTTTTTAGTTTTTTTGTAGTTTTTACTTTTTTTTTAGTTTTTTTAGTTTTTTTTTTTACTTATGTCCTGGTCGTCATTTATACTCCCTGTGTCCCGGTCGTCATTTGTGTCCCGGTGCTTTGTTGATGGTGATTGCTAATCGAACATTCCTTTTGTCCCGGTCGCTTTCTCTTTGAGTGTCGTCATTTATATTCCCTATGTGCCGGTGTCCCGGTCGTCATTTGTGTCCTGATGTCCCGGTCTGTAATTTCGTCTGTTGAAAACATGACGTCAGTCGACACACAAACATGACGTCACCCGACAGACAGGCCCACACACACACAGACAATTTATTTTTATATATATAGAAGATATAAGATATATATATATATATATATATATATATATATATATATATATATATATATATATATATATATATATATATTATATATATATATATATATATAAATATATAAATATATATACTAGCTGTTGGGGTGGCGCTTTGTGCCACCCAAACACCTAGTTGGTACGGGCGATTCGCAACCCGCCAAGACCCCCCCCCCCCCCCCCCTGCGCGCATAAGTCGTTTCGTGCCATTGTAGTTGTGTCCTTGTGTCCCACCTGTGAATATATATATATATATATATATATATATATATATATATATATATATATATATATATATATATATACTAGCTGTTGGGGTGGCGCTTTGCGCCACCCCAACACCTAGTTGGTGGGGGCGCTTCGCGCCCCCCCAAGCCCCCCCGCGCGCGTAAGTCGTTACGCGCCATATTAGTTACGCGCCATTGTAGTTGTGTCCCTATGTCCCACCTGTGAATATAGATAGATATATATATATATAGATATATATATATATATATATATATATATATATATATATATATATATATATATATATATATATATATATATATATATATATATATATATATATATATATATATATATATATATATATATATATATATATATATATATATATATATATATATATATATATATATATATATATATATATATATATATATATATATATATATATATATATATATATATATATATAATATATATATATATATATATATATATATATATATATATATATATATATATATATATATATATATATATATATATATATATATATATGTTTTTAACTACGTAAAACTTTCGAATATACAACATTCTTTGTCTGTGCATATAAATAGATTGTCAGGTTTACCGACTCTTGAACATGCAACATATAATGGTCCATGGGAAAACAATCCGTATTCAGATCTATACCTCATGATTCTAATGATTGCCCTTGAGCTTTGTTGATGGTGATTGCTAATCGACCATTCCCTGAGTCACCATCTTCATTTATATATCCCCCTGTGCACCCCGGCGTCCCCTTTGTAGTTTTGTCCCTGTGTCCCGGTCGTCATTTATATTCCCTGTGTCCCGGTCGTCATTTGTGTCCCGGTGTCCCAGTCTGTGATTTTTCTTTGAATGTCCCGGGCGTCATTTATATTCCTCGTGTCCCGGTGTCCCGGTCGTCATTTATATCCCCCTGTGCCCCCCGGCTTCCCCGTTGTAGTTGTGTCATTTATATTCCCTGTGTCCCGGTCGTCATCCCGGTATACATTCGTTTTTGAATTGGTATATGATGAAATAAATTTTTAATTTTTTCCCTTTTTTTCCTTTTAGTTTTTTTTTTATTGGTTTTGACCTTTTTTTTAGGTTTTTTAGTTTTTATCTTTTTTCTTTTTAGTTTTTTTTTGAAGTTTTTATCTTTTTAGTTTTTTTATTTTTATTTATATTTTTTAGTTTTCTTTTTCTCCTTTATTTTTCAGTTTTTTTCCTTTTTTTTAGTTTTTTTTTCTTTTTTAGTTCTTTTAGTTTTTACCTTTTTTAGTTTTTTTTAGTTTTTTAGATGAAAATTTTTTTTAGTTTTTTCCTTTTTTTTCTTTTTAGTTTTTTATTGGTTTTTACCTTTTTTTTTAGCTTTTTTTGTTTTTTTTCGTTTTTTCTCTTCTATTTTTCAGTTTTTTCCTTTTTTTTAGTTTTTTTTAGTTTTTAGTTTTTTTAGTTTTTTACCTTTTTTTAGTTTTTTTAGTTTTTTAGCTTTTTTATTTTTTTTATTAGTTTTTAGTTTTTTTTGTAGTTTTTTTGAAGTTTTCATCTTTTTAGTTTTTTTATTTTTATTTATATTTTTTTAGTTTTCTTTTTCTCCTTTATTTTTCAGTTTTTTTCCTTTTTTTAGTTTTTTTTTTCTTTTTTAGTTCTTTTAGTTTTTACCTTTTTTAGTTTTTTTTAGTTTTTTAGATGAAAATTTTTTTTAGTTTTTTTCCTTTTTTAATTTTTAGTTTTTTATTGGTTCTCTTCTATTTTTCAGTTTTTTCCTTTGTTTAGTTTTTTTTAGTTTTTAGTTTTTTAGTTTTTTACCTTTTTTTAGTTTTTTTAGTTTTTTTAGTTTTTTTAGCTTTTTTATTTTTTTTTTAGTTTTTAGTTTTGTTTGTAGTTTTTGCCTTTTTTTAGTTTTTTCAGTTTTTTTTTTAGTTTTTAGTTTTTTACCTTTTTTAGCCTAACACCTGATCCACAGATCCACAGACAACTTATTTTTATATATATAGAAGATATATATATATATAGCTGTTGGGGTGGAGCTTTGCGCCACCCCAACACCTAGTTGGTGGGGCGCTTCGCGCCCCCCCCCCCAAGCCCCCCGCGCGCGTAAGTCGTTACGCGCCATATTAGTTACGCGCCATTGTAGTTGTGTCCCTGTGTCCCACCTGTGAATATAGATAGATTTATATATGTGTTTCAAACTACGTAAAAATTGCGAATATACAACATTCTTGGCTTTCCCATTGTCTGTCCATATACAAAGCCGTATGTACTAATAATGACGTCATATGCAAACGCTCTTTTTACAAACAAACAAACATGCATACACACAACTCGTTTTTATATAGATAGATAGATACAATACAAATTAACTACGTAAAACTTGTGAATATACAACAGTCTTCGCTGTCCCATTGTCTGTGCGTATAAATAGATTGTCAGGTTTACCGACCCTCAAAGATGCAACATACAATTGTACATTGGTAAAGCAATCTGTATTAAGATCTATACCGCATTTTTCTAGTGATTGCCCTTGAGCTTTGTTGATGGTGGTTGCAAATGCTAATCGAATTGGGAATTGCAATCTTTTAAATTGAAAAAGCAGATCCGTTGGAATCATGGGAATGCGAGGAATAAGAACAGCCTCACCCTCATAAGGCCCTGTCAAGATTGTGGCCTCTATTAGGTTTTCCATTGTTTTTTTTACGGCAAGTCGCGTGCCATTGCAAAGCTTTGGTGGGTTGGTATTTCTTAAAAGTATTATTGGTATGCCTATTTTTAGTTGTAGCACGTGTGGTGGAAACCCTGAAGGATCTATGGAATTTAAAAATTCAGATGGATAATTAACCGCTTCATTTAGTTCCAAAATACAAATTAACTGCGTAAAACTTGCGAATATACAACATTCTTCGCTGTCCAATTGTCGCCGCATATAAATAGATTGTCAGGTTTACCGACCCTCGAACATGCAACGTACAATTGTCCATGGGAAAAACAATCAGTATTAAGATCTATACCACATTTTTCTAATGATTGACCTTGAGCTTTGTTAATGGTGATTGCAAATGCTAATCGAATTGGGAATTGCAATCTTTTAAATTGAAAAAGCAGATCCGTTGGAATCATGGGAATGCGAGGAATAAGAACAGCCTCACCCTCAAAAGGCCCTGTCAAGATTGTGGCCTCTATTAGGTTTTCCATTGTTTTTTTTACGGCAAGTCGAGTGCCATTGCAAAGCTTTGGTGGGTTTATATTTCTTAAAAGTATTATTGGTACGCCTATTTTTAGTTGTAGCACGTGTGGTGGAAACCCTGAAAGATCTATGGAATTTAAAAATTCAGATGGATAATAAACTGCTTCATTTGGTTCCAAAACTGTGTCGACTGACTTGTAAAGGACTGCCTGGTCTCGAATCTTGGTCAAAACAATATTGTTGATTTCGTGGACGTCTATATTTTTGGGTGCGAGAATCGCTCTTTCACTTAGCCATTTATTATTTTTATAATTTTTTAGAATATTCGGAAATACTTTTTCAATCAATTCATTTTTGGACGTCACTAAATTACAGAAATCAGCAGGTAGTTGTATACGTCCTGAAATTGAGTCTACTGGGAGCTTTCCGTTTCCCATTGCCAGCAATTGTTCTGAAAATGTTTGACCAGAGTCATCGTTTTGCAATCGGACACGCATATTTGTAGTTAATTTTAATGTTTTTACGTGTGCCCATAAATTAGAATTTTTCAGGCAAGCATTCATTTCGTCAGCAGGAGTTGATCTAGGTATTATAGGTAATGTTTGCCTGAAATCTCCCGCAAGCAATATTAATGTGCTGCCAAAGGGTTTCGACTTCCCTCGCAAATCTTTCAAGCATTGATCCAGAGCCTCGAGCGATTTTTTGTGTGCCATTGTGCACTCATCCCAAATAATAAGTTTGCATTGCTGCAATACTTTACCCATCCCAGATGATTTGGAAATATTGCACGTGGGAGTTTCTGTAGAATGCAAGTTCAGAGGCAATTTCAAAGCGGAATGAGCAGTTCTTCCACCAGGAAGCAATGTTGCGGCTATTTCGGACGACGCAATTGCCAACGCTATATCATTTTTTGATCGAATTGATGCCAGAATCAGTTTTATCACAAACGTTTTACCAGTACCTCCTGGCGCATCCAAAAAGAAAATTTCTCCAACGTTGTTATCGACACAATGCATTATCGTATCATAAATGTCTTTTTTTTCTGACGTTAACTTGGAAATGTTATTTTGTACATAAGACAATAGATCACTCGTACTGTAACTTTGTTCACGATCCAATTCTACACATGTATAAACAGCAGCGATACGGTTAGGTGAAGGCATTCCCAAATCCTGAAGAGGTTTGTTTGCCATACGTACGCACAAATCTTCTATAACAACTAAAGTGTAGTTATAAATTTCTGATGTAAAATCAAAAGTCATATCTGACGTCTCTAACTGTTTTCGATGGAGTATATCTTCGGACATTTTTGACTTATATTTTTCCCATAACTCTGTAGGAGCTGATGGAGAGCAAGTTGTTAAAATGATGCCAAACAATGCACGAATTTGACTTGGGGTTGACGTTTCGCACGCGTCATTGATGCAGTTATCCCAGTGTTGGTCATTCTCCAATAAATTCAGAGCTTGGCATGCACTACGGTAAGTGTCATGTATAGTACCATTTACAGTCCTCAAATACTCAAAGGATGTCGGACCGGGTACATTCACCAAAAGCAGGCGTAGAAAGAAGCATTCATGTTGATTGGGGTGAACGGTGTAGTCTTCCTATTGTGGTATCTTTGAAGATGGTAGGTTGGCCGTCGACTGACTTACCCTGTTTTCGACGTTCAAATACTTTATTTTTAGTATTCCACGTGTAATACGAAGGCACTTCAGTATACAGCAGTTTTTTGCAAAAGAATCATTTTTGCAAAGCGAAAAAAAAGCTGTTAATGTTGTATCCGGTGGATTCAGGACTCTTTGTTGCACGTTGGTTTCTGTGAAATAAACACATTGACCATTCTGTAAATGTATCGCTAAGTGAACAACAGCTGGACTACGTTCATGTATCGGAAATGAAAGAATTCGCCAAACAGCTTCATTACTGCTTATGTATCTTCCAGCCTGATATTGTACGATTTCATCGAAATCTTTGATTTCGGGCTGCAAGCCAAAAACTGCCATGTCACTGCCTTTGTTGACGTATTTACATATGTATTTGATTGCCTTTACGGAGTTACAGTATTCAACGTTTATGTGTGCATTAAATGTTTTTGATAATAATGGGGAATATAGAACAACCCACTGGTTATCTACTTCGATGGTGGTACCGTTACGCTTCTTTATTATTGCTGTTTTACCGCCATCTTCAGTAGATCTTCTTCTATATTGTGGGTAACCATCATTGCCAGTAATTGTGTTTGATACTAAAAGTCGAGAAATGCTTTGTGCACCTTCCTTTGGCCATGCATGGTGAATTTTCGTTCAGTGCACCGCAAGGTCCATGTATCATATTTTTTACAATAATATCATGTAACCCCTTATCGACATTTTTATCAGGTATTTCACAAAAATCACATCATCAATTTCGTTCGAAGTAATTTTTTTATGTAGCCAGATTAGTATATGTGCGTGTGGCAAACCTCGTTTTTGCCATTCCACTGAGTACATCCAGCATCGCACTGACCCAAACACTTCAAGTTTTACAATGTAGTTTATCAGTGATTTCAACTTTTGCCGGAAGACACGGGCCGTAATGTCATGCCTATGAACCGCCGATTGTCCTTGAAGTAAAAGCTGCAGTATCTCGTCCCAAGATTGATTACATGTAAATGTAATAAATAAATCTGGACGACCATAGAGACGAACATACGCAATAGCATCTTGAGCATATTCATGCATATGACGGGGACTGCCAGCATATGACGAAGGTAAAATTGTTAATCTTCCAACGTTTGTGGTATTACCGTCATTTATAACTGCATCTCGCAAATGAATGTATTGTTCAGAGCGGAGCTTGGTCTGATTCAGGCGGATATATAGCAAACGTTCTGATTCAATTTTAGCATACATATCAACGACGAATTGGTGAAACAAGTCACGGCATTTTAAAATATAATTTTCTTCATCCTGCCGAATCATTAGTCTATAGGAATAATAATGCATTGCACTGCATTTCTTATTCATTTCTTTGTTAGTGGCTGGATTCATCAATTTAATATTAAAGTGATAGCCGTCGGCTCCATCCCAAAAAATGATAGGATATTGTAGGGCATCGTAGCATCGATGAGTTTCAGCAATTCTTAACAACTGATCGTTTCGCTTATGAAGAATAATATCTCGAGGTAAAAACTGATCACCGACCATAACAATTGCCACTTCGTCGATAGTTGGAGCATTGTATCTACACACATGTTGGCCAGGAGGCGTTTTGTCAGCGGAAATAACAATTTTATGCGTATCAGTAGGCATCAAATCGATGGCTGTTTTGAACAGACGCACTAAATTATCATTTTCGTGGAAAAGATGTTGCAATTGGGAAACGATTGTCCTTTCAACGTTGGGAGAAATTTCGCAACGTGCATTCAATCCAGAATTTCTATCACTGATGAAGTACAATTGTAAAAATTTATGATTCTCGCCTGAGAATGGTAGAAGGGACCCTGCTCTATGATAAATTTGCCCTTTTACTTTGAAAGTAGACATAAATTGATCTGGATTTTCGATTTGGGCTCCAAACGACGTCATTTGGAAACATGAGTTGTATTTTCTGATTTTTGACAAAAAACGCTTAGATTCTGACGTAGTTCCAGTAAGGAAAGTCTTCAATGGCTCTGGTGGTGCAGCCAATAGAGGAAGTTTAACTTTTCCTGAGGCGCAACACATTCCCATTGTTTCACCATTGAATTTCAAGGCCTTGCAATAGGGACAAATTTTAGACATTGTCCCGATTTGAACACATCTACTCAAGCTATAATCATCGACTGGGTTGTACCTGAATGCCAGGCGATAACTTTCAGGTTGCTCTGATTCCTCGGCACGCTTTCTTTTCTTACTTTCTCTATCAGCAGCAAGCCTGATTTCTTGCTGTTCTTGTGATTCCTCGGCACGCTTTCTTTTCTTACTTTCTCTATCAGCAGCAAGCCTGATTTCTTGCTGTTCTTGTAATTCCTCGGCACGCCTTCTTTTTTCACTTTCTCTTTTAGCAGCAAGTCTGCTTCCGCGTTGCTCTGGTAGTTCCTCGGCACGCTTTCTGTTCTTTCTTTCTCTATCAGCCTCAAGCCTGAAACTATAAACTAAAAAAAAACTTAAAAAAAAGGGAAAAACTGAAAAATAGAAGAGAAAAAGAAAACTAATAAAATTAAGAATAAAAATAAAAAAAATAAAAAAGATAAAAACTAAAAAAAAAGTAAAAAGAAAAAACGAAAAAAAACTAAAAAAGCTAAAAAAAAAGGTAAAAACCAATAAAAAACTAAAAAGAAAAAAACTAAAAAAAAATTTCATCTAAAAAACTAAAAAAAACTAAAAAAGGTAAAAACTAAAAGAACTAAAAAAGAAAAAAAAAAAACTAAAAAAAGGAAGAAAACTGAAAAATAAAGGAGAAAAAGAAAACTAAAAAAATATAAATAAAAATAAAAAAACGAAAAAGATAAAAACTTCAAAAAAAACTAAAAAGAAAAAAGAAAAAAACTACAAAACCTAAAAAAAGGTCAAAACCAATAAAAAAAACTAAAGGGGGAACACTGGGACACAAATGACCACCGGGATACTGGGAATATAAATGACGACCGGGACACAGGGAATGTTTAATTAGCAATCACCATCAACAAAGCTCAAGGGCAATCATTAGAATCATGAGGTATAGATCTGAATATGGAGTGTTTTTCCCATGGACAATTATATGTTGCATGTTCAAGAGTCGGTAGACCTGACAATCTAAATAAATGACGACACTCAAAGAGAAAGCGACCGGGACAAAAGGAATGTTCGATTAGCAATCAACAAAGCACCGGGGCACAGGGAGTATAAATGACGACGACCGGGACACAGGGACATAACTACAAAGGGGACGCCGGGGTGCACAGGGGGATATATAAATGACGATGGCGACTCAGGGAATGGTCGGTTAGCAATCACCATCAACAAAGCTCAAGGGCAATCATTAGAATCATGAGGTATAGATCTGAATACGGATTGTTTTCCCATGGACCATTATATGTTGCATGTTCAAGAGTCGGTAAACCTGACAATCTATTTATATGCACAGACAATGGGACAGCAAAGAATGTTGTATATTCGCAAGTTTTACGTAGTTAAAAACATATATATATATATATATATATATATATATATATATATATATATATATATATATATATATATATATATATATATATATATATATCTATATTCACAGGTGGGACATAGGGACACAACAACAATGGCGCGTAACTAATATGGCGCGTAACGACTTACGCGCGCGGGGGGGCTTAGGGGGCGCGAAGCGCCCCCACCAACTAGGTGTTGGGGTGGCGCGAAGCGCCACCCCAACAGCTAGTAGGTAATATAAATGACGACCGGGACACTCAAAGAGAAAGTGACCGGGACACAAGGAATGTTCGATTAGCAATCACCATCAACAAAGCACCGGGACACAAATGACGACCGGGACACAGGGAGTATAAATGACGACCAGGACATAAGTAAAAAAAACTAAAAAATCTAAAACAAAGGTAAAAACTACAAAAAAACTAAAAAGAAAAAAAACTAAAAACTAATAAAAAAAAACTAAAAAAGCTAAAAAACTAAAAAAACTAGAAAAGAAAAAAAAAAGAAAAAAGGGAAAAAAAAATGAAAAATAAAGGAGAAAAACAAAACTAAAAAAAAATAAAAATAAAAAAAACTAAAAAGAAAAAAAACTAAAAAAACTAAAAAAACTAAAAAAAAGTAAAAACCAAAAAAAAAAAATAAAAAGAAAAAAAGGGGAAAAATACAAAAATTTATTTCATCATATACCATTTCAAAAACGAATGTATATACAGACCGGGACACCGGGATACAAATGACGACCGGGACACAGGGAATATAAATGGCGACCGGGACACAGGGACACAACTACAACGGGGACGCCGGGGGGCACAAGGGGATATAAATGACGACCAGGACACCGGGACACAAGGAATATAAATGAAGCCCGGGACACTCAAAGAGAAATCACAGACTGTTTAGGCAGGAATGTTTAGGCAGATTTTACTAATTGAGCCCTCAATGCTAATTGAGGGCTACTATTTTAACAGCCTCTATTTTTCGGCTGGTTATCATATTTACGAATTTTTCACTGTTTATTAGAATATAAATTAGCAAGTCTTTTCCACTGAATGTTTTTAAGTTTATTTTGGCCTCTGTGATCACCTTCATTATTGAAACTTTGTTTTTGGATTATTCTTAGGAAAGATTTAATGACAAAGTGACTGAGCATGAAAAAACAAAGGAATTTGAAGTTCAACTATAAAATAGAGAATTTAAAAGAAAAATCTGTTAAATATTGTGCATAGTGATTAAACATACATAAATATTGAATACATAAATATTGTACATAGTATTGTACATAAATATTGTACATATGTGATACATTGAGCAATCAGCAAAACGAGAGATTCAAAAATAGGGGAAAAAATTAAAGTAGAATTAAGATATTAAAAATAAGAAAAATAAACCATCACAGACCAAAAACAGAAAAAAGGGTCCTAGTGCCAAAGGAAGCCAAACCGCGAAAGTATATGTAGGCGATGAAGATTTATTTCAAATTAGATTTTTACAGTTTGATGGTATTTTTATAGTGCTGAATTGACTTTTCAGCTTCTCTACTTTTTAGTAAACAAAATGAACATTTTCTATCAATTCTTTAGCACTACTTTTTGTTCACTAGAGTCACCTATAAACGTAGATTTGGAGGAACTAAAATTATGACGGTGACCACATTACTCTTTACCACACAAATTTTAACATACGCAAATCTGCACCCACAACTCCTTAGCCCTAAACTCTTTAGCCCCACAATTCTTCCATCGCCACCCACAACTCCGCAGCAGTTAGAAATTCTCATTTGCATCAAAGTCTAATTTTTTGTCAAAGCCGCAATGGCTCCACTTTTCACCATAATTTGTAGTTAAGGGTTTGTTATTCTTTTGACTACAAGTTTATTACTAGATTTTTCCCCAAAAAATGTTTACTAAGGATACTTGCTGACATTTTCCTGTTAGTTCGTAAAAACCAAAGGTTTGGCAACAAAAATAATTATATTCGTAAAATATTAAAAAAAAATGGTGATAGAAACAAAAATTGTGTTAACAAATTAAAAAAAAGCATAATAATTGGATAAAAAGTTGAAAAAAGAAACTCTCAAGCTTGGAAGTCAGAATTTCTGATTTGCATCAAAGACTAATTTTTTGTCAAAGCCGCAATTGCTCCACTTTTCACCATATTTTGTTGTCAATAGTTTATTATTCTTTTGACTACAACGTTATTACTAGATTTTTTCCCAAAAAGTGTTTAAGGATACTTGCTGACATTTTCCTGTCAGGCGACAAATGATTTTGTCGCTAACAGAAGTGTTGGCGACAAAATCATTAAGTTTGTAAATTATTTAAAAAGTTTGGTAACAGAAACAAAAATTATGTTAACAAAAAGAGTATAGCAATTGGATGAAAATTTGAAAAAAAAAACTATAAGCTTGGAAAAAATATCGTTTTTTATAGCTTATATAAACAACCTGAAACCTGGCTTTGGTAAAAACTGAGGAGAATGATGCTTTGCGGCCATGTGACAAATTTAAATCAGGGTGCGCCTAATTGTTGTTAATATTAATTTAATTTAATTTAAAGTTGTTAATTTAATAAGCACAGCCTACTACGAAAGCACATCAGTGAAGGGATTTCTGGAAAATCAAACAATTTCTTAGATTATTATAAGAGACATGTGTCATGGATTCCTTATCTATGAAAAGTAGGTGTTATAAAATTAAATTTTATAATATTAAATTAAATATATTCTTTAAATTTTAAAAATCTGGTGCTACTTAAATGTAAATAATATCGGAAAAGTCCTCCGGGCAGGTATGAACCATCGTGATGATTTTCTTAAATAATCAGTTTTTGTGTTTTTTCACGTTTTATTGCTATACATTTTTCGCTTGTTTTGTGTAGATTTTTTTTTTCAATTTTTCCCAGTTTAGTTTTCTTTTCTTCTTTATTTTTTAGTTTTTCTCTCCTTTCTTTTTCTTTTTTTCTTTTTTAGTTTTTAGTTTTTTTCTTTTTTTAGTTTCTTATCTTTTTACTTTTCTTTTTTGGTTATTTTTTCTTTTTTAGTTTTTTTCTTCTTTATACTTTTTTTTAAGATTTTCAGTTTTTTTTGTTTTTCTTTTTAGTTTTTTTTTTTAGTTTTTTACCTTTTTTAGTTTTTTTAGTGTTTTTTTCTTTTATAACAATAATAAGGGGTAACGGTGTAACGGTAAAGATAGTGTAACAGACGGCCGGACCGACACTACATTTTTTTTTTATATATAGATAGATAGATGGATATATTTTTTTTGGTTAGTAGATTTAGTTTTTCTTTTCTTCTTCTATTTTTTTTCCTTTTTTAGTTTTTTCCTTTTTTTCTTTTTTATTTTTCTACATTTCTTTTTTGTTAGTTTTTTTCTTTTTTTTCTTTTGTTAATAGATTTAGTTTTTCTTTTTTTTTCTTTTGGTTTATATTTTTTTCTTTTTTTTAGTTTTTTCTTTTTTTTCATTTATTTATAAAGATGGAATCAAACAGTTCGCCATTGAGGCAATTGCCATTGAATTGCCTAAGCTCAATTGTCATTGAGCTTAGTTTTTCTTTTTTTTCCTCATTTTCATTTTTTTCCTTTTTTCAATTTTTTCGTTTTTTAGTTTTTCTTTTTTAATTTTTCTTTTTCAGTTTTTTTACTTTTTTTTTCTTTTTTTCTTTTGATTTTTTATTTTCTTTAGTTTTCGTCTTTTTTTTCTTTTTTTAGTCCTTTCTTTTTTAGTTTTTCGTTTTTTTCATTTTTTCTTGTTTTTAGTTTTTTTCCATTTTTAATTTTTTCTTTTTTTAGTTTCGTCTTTTTCTTTCTTTGATTTTTTGTATTTTTTTATTTTTTTAGTTGTTTTTAGTCTTTCTTTTTTCTTTTTAGTTCTTTTTTAGTTTTTTTTTCTTTTTAGTTCTTTTTTAGTTTTCCTTTAGATTTTCTTATTTTTTTATTTTTTTCTTGTTTTTTTTTTTTAGTTTTTGTCCTTTTTGTTAGTTTTCTTTTATTTTTTTTTGTTTTCTTCGTTTTTTTTTCTTTAGTTTTTTTTAGTTTTTTTCTTGTTTTAGTTTTCTTTTATTTCTCTTATTTTTTTCAGTTTTTTTTTCCTTTTTTATAGAAGATAGTGTAACAGATATACATGCAACTTATTTTCATATAGATAGATATGAGGGGGTTGAACCCCTCGTTAGTACCTCGCTCTTTACACTAAATTTTAAATATTGTCCCAATGCATTAAGAATGACCCCTGAATCACTAAAGACGTAGAATAAATAGTTGAAATTAGTAAAAATACTTCAGCGTAAAGAGCGAGGTACTAGGAGGAGGTGAGAACCTCATATGCGTAATAATTCCTGTTCGTTTTAAGTTTTAATGCTGCTCCTTACTTCCAGTTGAAAAAAAAACTTTTTCATATTTATTCTTTCATTGTTTCTTTTTAATAATGCTAGGAAATCCTGAGCTTCGTTCATGGAAATTTTCTTCCCCCATGACAAATTCCTCCAAGGAAAGTTCCCCCAACATATCCCCTCTTCTCAACCACTCTCCCAACCAACAAATCCCCCTGAAAACGTCTGTACACTTCCAAATAACCATTACTATATGTAAGCACTAGTTTGTAACTTGTAGCTCCTCCCACGGGGACAGTGGGGGAGTAAGTCGTCACTAAAGACATAGTTATAAGGTTTTTCGACTACGCTGAACAAAATAGTTATCTCAGTATTTTGATCCGCTGACTTGGGGAAAATAATTAGCGTGGGAGGGGGCCTAGGTGCCCTTTAATTTTTTTAGTCACTTAAAAAGGGCACTAGAACACTTTATTTCCGTTAGAATGAGCCCTCTTGCAACATTCTAGGACAACTGGGTCGATACGATCACCCATGGGGAAAAAAAAACTAAAAACAAAAAAACAAACAAACAAATAAACGCGCATCCTTGATCTGCCTTCTGGCAAAAAATACAAAATTCCACATTTTTGTAGATAAGAGCTTGAAACTTCTACAGTAGGGTTCTCTGATGCGTTGAATCTGATGGTGTGATTTTCGTTAAGCTTCTATGCCTTGTAGGGGGTGTTTCCCCCTCTGTTCTTAAATAAGGCAAATTTTCTCAGGCTCGTAACTTTTGATGGATAAGACTAAATTTGATGAAACTTATATATTTAGAATCAGCATTAAAATACAATTCTTTCGATGTAGCTATTGATATCATAATTCCTTTTCTTAGAGGTTTGATTACTATTGAGCCGGGTTGCTCCTTACTACAGTTCGTTAACACGAACTGTTTGATAAAACAAAATAGAAAGTGAAGAAACTTATTAGAATTTAAAAGTACACAACCATATTCCTTTTAAAACAGATACATAATAACGCCAATCTCGGTATTTGAAAAGATGTCTCACTTTCTTTGTGAAACAAAGCTCTTGTGTCTTTTGGGCCAATTTACGTCTTATATCTTTGGCCAAATGTGAAGAAAATAAAATTGACAAGTTAAAAATTTAGAAGACAAAAATATGTATTTTATTTATTCACATGATAAAAATTGTCTCAAGTTAGATGGAAACGATATAACAAATTGATTCAAACATAAGAAAAAAATTATTGGTTCTTACATAGAATTGGCTCTTACATACATTGGTCCTTGCGACAGGCAGGATTGAACCTTAACCCCATCATTTGGAGCCGTGGCCTAACCCACAGCGCTATCACAAGGTACCTTATATGTTGATTTTTAGAATAGACTGTTCACATACTTTTGATAAAAAAAAAATGTAAAGGATGATGTAGACTTGTTTTAAGTTATATAGTAATGTATGCAGGTTGTCATATACATTCTTCAAAATCTAGAGAAGGGAGACAAATTGTCACTGTCTCATAATATTGCTGTTATCATTAATTTTTGTTAAACTTTAAAGCATAATATAATAGTTAGCAATGCTAAATCAGCATCATCGAGTAATTCCTTCACACTTAAAAACTTATTTAAAAATTCATTTTTTAAGTTTTTGGTCACTATGGGCTTCACTCTTTACTATATCGCTGCAACTATGACGCATACCTCAAAACAATCGACTTATTACGGCTTTTCCCTAAATACAAAATATGTAGAATTCATTCAGGTCAAATTAAGGATAGAGAAAGTCAGAAAAGAAAGCGTGCCGAGGAACTATCAGCAGCAAGTTTTTTGGCATAGACTCTTTGAGCATCTTCATCAGTCATTGTAAACTTAAACATTAATAGATTTCTACGTGAACATATGTCTTATATAACTTGAATGACGTCACCGTCAAAGCAAAATGACGACAACTAATTTCATGACGTCAGCCGACACAGAAACATGACGTCACCTGACAACTAATTTCATGATGTCAGCCGACACAGAAACATGACGTCACCTGATCCACAGATCCACAGACAGACAACTTATTTTTATATATATAGATATATATATAGATATATATATATATATATATATATATATATATATATATATATATATATATATATATATATATATATATATATATACTAGCTGTTGGGGTGGCGCTTCGCGACACCTCAACACCTAGTTGGTGGGGGCGCTTCGCGCCCCCTCCCCCCCAAGCCCCCCCGCGCGCGTAAGTCGTTACGCGCCATATTAGTTACGCGCCATTGTGGTTGTGTCCCTATGTCCCACCTATGAATATATATATATATATATATATATATATATATATATATATATATATATATATATATATATATATATATATATATATATATATATATATATATATATATATATATATATATATATATATATATATATATATATATATATATATATATATATATATATATATATATATATATATATATATATATATATATATATATATATATATATATATATATATATATATATATATATATATATATATATATATATATATATATATATATATATATATATATATATATATATATATATATATATATATATATATATGTTTTTAAGTACGTAAAACTTGCGAATATACAACATTCTTTGCAGTCCCATTGTCTGTGCATATAAATAGACTGTCAGGTTTACCGACTCTTGAACATGCAATATATAATGGTCCATGGGAAAACAATCCGTATTCAGATCTATACCTCATGATTCTAATGATTGCCCTTGAGCTTTGTTGATGGTGATTGCTAATCGACCATTCCCTTTGTTGCCGTCGTCATTTATATGTCCCCCTGTGCCCCCCGGCGTCCCCGTTGTAGTTGTGTCCCTGTGTCCCGGTCGTCATTTATATTCCCTGTGTCCCGGTCGTCATTTGTGTCCCTGTGTCCCAGTCTGTGATTTCTCTTTGAGTGTTCCGGGCGTCATTTATATTCCTTGTGTCCCGGTGTCCCGGTCGTCATTTGTGTCCCGGTGTCCCGGTCTGTATATATATTCGTTTTTGAATTGGTCTTTTTTTTAGTTTTTAGTTTTTTACCTTTTTTATGGCACTTGGTATTAACCAAGTGACATATAGCAGTCGCCAATTCTGTCGGTCTGTCGGTCCTGGTTTTGCTACTTTAGGCACTTCCAGGTAAGCTAGGACGATGAAATTTGGCAAGCGTATCAGGGACCGGACCAGATTAAATTAGAAATAGTCGTTTTCCCGATTTGACCATCTGGGGGGGGGGGAGTGGGGGCCCGGTTAATTTGGAAAAATTAAAAAAGTATTTTTAACTTATCAGCGGGTGATTGGATCTTAATGAAATTTGATGTTTGGAATGATATTGTGTCTCAGAGCTCTTATTTTAAATCCCGACCGGATCTGATGACATTGGGGGGAGTTGGAGGGGGAAAATCTAAAGTCCCGGTTTTGCTACTTTAGGCACTTCCAGGTAAGCTAGGACGATGAAATTTGGCAAGCGTATCAGGGACCGGATCAGATTAAATTAGAAATAGTTGTTTTCCCGATTTGACCATCTGGGGGGGGGGGTCGGTTAATTCGGAAAAATAGAAAAAATGAAGTATTTTTAACTTATGAGTGAGTGATTGGATCTTAATGAAATTTGATGTTTGGAATGATATTGTGTCTCAGAGCTCTTGTTTTAAATCCCGACTGGGTCTGATGACATTGGGGGGAGTTGGAGGGGGGAAACCTAAAATCTTGGAAAACACTTAGAGTAGAGGGATCGGGATGAAACTTGATGGACAAAATAAGCGCAAGTCCCAGATACATGATTGACATAATTGGAACTGACTTGCTCTCTTTGGGGTAGTTGGGGGGGGGGGAGTAAGTCTTAAAAATTAGAAAAATGAGGTATTTTCAACTTACGAACGGGTGATCGGATCTCAATGAAATTTGATGTTTAGAAGGATATCGTGTCTTAGAGCTCTTATTTTAAATCCCGACCGGATCTGGTGATGGGGGCGGGGAGTTGGGAGGGGGAAACCTAAAACTTGGAAAACACTTAGAGAGGAGGGATCGGGATGAAACATGGTGGGAAAAATAAACACAAGTCCTAGATAGATGATTGACATAAACGGAACGGATCCGCTCTCTTTTGGGTAGTTGGGGGGGGGGGTATTTCTGAAAAAAAAGGTTTTTTTAACTTACGAACGGGTGATCGGATCTCAATGAAATTTGATATTTAGATGGATATCGTGGCTCAGAGCTCTTATTTTAAATCCGACCGGATCTGGTGACATTAGGGGGGGGGGAGTTGAGAGGGAGAAACCTAAAAATTGGAAAACACTTAGAGTGGAGGGATTGGGATGAAACTTGGTGGAAAAAAAAACGAGTCCTAGATACATGATTGACATAACCAGAACGGATCCGCTCTCTTTGGGGTAGTTGGGGGGGGGGGGGTTAATTCTGAAAAATTAGGAAAAATGAGGTATTTTTAACTTACGAACGGGTGATTGGATCTCCATGAAATTTGATGTTTAGAAGGATATCGTGTCTCAAAGCTCTTATTTGAAATCCTGACCGGATCTGGTGACATTGGGGGAAGTTTGGAGTGGGGTGACCTAAAATGATGGGAAACGCTTAGATTGGAGGGATTGGGATGAAACTTGGTTGGAAAAATAAGCAGAAGTCTTGCATACGTAATTTACATAATTGGAACGGATCCGCTCAATTGCGGGGGGGGGGGAATTCTGAAAAATTAGAAAAATGACGTATTTTTAACTTACGAAGGAGTGATCGGATCTTCATGAAACTTCATATTTAGAAGGACCTCGTAACTCCGATATCTTATTTTAAATCTCAACCGGATCATGCGTAATTGGGGGGGGGGCAGTTGGGGGGGGGACCGGAAATCTTAGAAAATACTTAAAGCGGTGAGATCAGGATGAAACTGGATGGGAAGAATAGAAAACTGTCTAAGATATGTGACTGACATAACTTGACCGGATCTGCTCTCTTTGGTGGAATTGGGGGGGGGGGGGTAATTTTGAAAATTGAGGTATTTGTAACTTACGAAAGGGTGACCAGATCTTAATGAAATTTGATATTTAGAAGGATCTTGTGCTTTAAAGTTCTAATTTCAAATTCCGACCAGATCCTCTGACATTCGGGGGAGTTGGGGGGGGGGGAAACAGAATTCTTGAAAACATGAAAATTGGAGTATTTATATCTTACGAATAGATGATCGGATCGTAATGAAATCTGATTTTTAGAAGGAATTTATGTCTCAGAGCTCTTATTTCAAATCCCGACCAGATCTTTTGACATTGTGGGGATTTGGAGGGGGAAATCTTGGAAAAACACTTGGAGTGTAGGAATCGGGATGAAGCTTGGTAGATAGAATAAACAAATGTCCTTGATACGTGATTGACAGAATCGTACTGGATTCGCTCTCTTTGGGGGAGTTGGGGGGAGGTGTTCAGTGATTTGGCGAGTTCGGTGCTTCTGGACGTGCTAGGGCGATGAAAATTGGTAGGCGTGTCAGGGAGCTGCACAATTTGACTTGATAAAGTCGTTTTCCCAGATTCGACCATCTGGGGGGCAAAAGGGAGAGGAGAAATTAGAAAAAATTAGGTATTTATAACTTACGAGTGGGTGATCGGATCTTAATGAATTTTGATATTTAGAAGGACTTTGTGACTCAGAGCTCTTATTTTAAATCTTGACCGGCATTAAGCCTCTCATTTTCCTTTTTAAATCAATCTATTGATTCATAGAATTGTGTTAAAGCTCATACCATATGATCTCTTGGCTCTTAGCTCTTCTCGCCTCGTCACAAGTGCCATATGAGCTCTTAGCTCTTGTATTTGTGTGTAAGTGGTTTTTAAGCTCTGATTACATGTTTAGAAAATGAACTCACATGAAATATGTGAAGCAGGAAGAATCATTTAATTTTACTAATCAACTTTCAGGGTATTGACTCTACAGCGGCTTGTGGCTTATCAACCTTCATTACCTTAGCAAATATAATAGGAAGTTATATGATTGGCCATTTGAAAGAATCAGCCTCTGTGAACATCATCCTGTTGACAGCTATTTGTAGGGTCTTGAGTGTCATATTCATTTTCTGGTGTCTCTACATAAATATCTATTCCGGAATGGTTACACTTGCTGTCCTTTTTGGAATTTTTTCAGGTAAACTTGCTTTTTTATGTTTCTTCCTCAATTAGAGTTGAAAGGATGCCAGGGGTGATGGTGGTGGCGAGGTGCCATGGTGATACCAGGCTGCCTATATTTATGGCACTTGGTATTAACCAAGCGACATATAGCAATCGCAAATTCCGTCGTACTGTGTGTCTGTCGGTCCCGGTTTTGCTACTTTAGGCACTTCCAGGTAAGCTAAGACGATGAAATTTGGCCAGCGTATCAGGGACCGGACCAGATTAAATTAAAAATAGTCAATATCCCGATTTGACCATCTGGGGGGGGGGGAGAGTGGGGGCCGGTTAATTCGGAAAAAATAGAAAAAATGAAGTATTTTTAACTTATGAGCCGGTGATGGGATCTTGATGAAATTCGATGTTTGGAATGATATTGTGTGTCAGAGCTCTTACTTTAAATCCTGACCAGATCTGATGACATTAGGGGGAGTCGGAGGGGGGTAACCTAAAATCTTGGAAAACACTTTGAGTGGAGGAATCGAGATGAAACTTGGTGGGAAAAATAAGCAGAAGACCTAGATACGCTATTGACATAATCGGAACGGATTTGTTCTGTTTGGGGGAGTTGGGGGGTGGGTGGTAATTCCGAAAAAATAGAAAAAATTAGGTATTTTTAACTTACGAAGGAGTGATCGGATCTTAATGAAATTTGAAGTTTGGAAGGATATCGTGTCTCAGAGCTCTTATTTTAAATCCCGACTGGATCTGGTGACATTGGGGGGAATTGAGGGGGGCCTAAAATCTTGGAAAACACTTAGAGTGGAGGGATCCGGATGAAACTTGGTGGGGAAAATTAGCAAAAGTCCTAGATACGTGATTGACATAACCGGAACGGATCTGCCCTCTTTGGGGGAGTTGGAGGGGGGGTTAATTCTGAACAAATTAGAAAAATGAGGTATTTTTAACTTAAGAAGGAGTGGTCGGATCTTAATGAAATTTGATGTTTGGAAGGATATCGTGTCTCAGAGCTCTTATTTTAAATCCCGACTGGATCTGGTGACATTGGGGGGAATTGAGGGGGGCCTAAAATCTTGGAAAACACTTAGAGTGGAGGGATCCGGATGAAACTTGGTGGGGAAAATTAGCAAAAGTCCTAGATACGTGATTGACATAACCGGAACGGATCTGCTCTCTTTGGGGGAGTTGGAGGGGGGGGGGGGTAATTCTGAACAAATTAGAAAAATGAGGTATTTTTAACTTAAGAAGGAGTTGTCGGATCTTAATTAAATTTGATGTTTGGAAGGATATCGGGTTTCAGAGCTCTTATATTAAATCTCGACCTTATCCGAAGAAGGGGAAGTTGGGGGAAAGGGGCGGAACCTAAAATCATGGAAAATGCTTAGAGGGGAGGGATCGGGATGAAACTTGGTGGGAAAAATAAGCACATGTCTTAGATGCGGGATTGACATAACCGGAACGGATCTGCTCTCTTTGGAGGAGCTGAGGGGGGGGGGTTCTAAAAATTAGCAAAAATGAGGTATTTTTAACTTGCGAAAGAGTGATCATATCTTAATGAAATTTCATATTTAGAAGGAACTCGAAACTCAGATCTCTTATTTTTTATTCTGACCAGATGCAGTGTCATTAGGGGGGAGGGGGGGGGGAAACGCTTATAGTTAACGCCTAATTTTCGAAAACGCTTATAGCGGAGAGATCAGGATGAAACTTGGTGGACAGAATAAGCCCAAGTCCAAGATAGGTGACTGACATAACCGGACCGGATCCACTATCTTTGGTGGAGTTAGGTGGTGGGGTTCAGTGCTTTGGTGAGTTTGGTGCTTCTGGACGTGCTAGGACGATGAAAATTGGTAGGCATGTCAGGGAGCTGTACAAATTGACTCGATAAAGTCGTTTCCCCCGATTCGAACATCTGGGGGGCTGAAGGGAGAGGAAAAATTAGAAAAATTGAGGTATTTTTAACTTGCGAGTGGGAGATCGGATCTAAAAAATGAGCTTGACCTCGTGACTCAGACCTCTTATTTTAAATCCCGACCGTCATTAAGCCTCTCATTTTCCTTTTAAAGCAATCTATTGATTCTTAAAATTTTGCTAGAGCTCATACCATATGAGCTCTTAGCTCTTGGCTCTTCCGACCTCGTCACAAGTGCCATATGAGCTCTTAGCTCTTGTTTAGTTTTTTTAGTTATACCTCATGATTCTAATGATTGCCCTTGAGCTTTGTTGATGGTGATTGCTAATCGAACATTCCCTGTGTTCCCGTCGTCATTTATATATCACCCTGTGCCCTCCGGCGTCCCCGTTGTAGTTGTGTCCCTGTGTCCCGGTCGTCATTTATATTCCCTGTGTCCCGGTCGTCATTTGTATCCCGGTGTCCCGGTCTGTATATACATTTGTTTTTGAAATGGTATATGATGAAATAAATTTTGTATTTTTCCCCTTTTATTCTTTTTATTTTTTTTTGGTTTTTACTTTTTTTTAGTTTTTTTAGTTTTTTTCTTTTTAGTTTTTTTTTTATTTTTATTTGTTTTTAGTTTTGTTTTTCTCCTTTATTTCTTATTTTTTTTCCTTTTTTTCTTTTTTTTTCTTTTTTAGTTTTTTAGCTTTTTTATTAGTTTTTAGTTTTTTTTTTTTTTGTTTTTTTTGTAGTTTTTACCTTTTTTTTTAGTTTTTTTAGTTTTTTTTTACTTATGTCCTGGTCTTCATTTATACTCCCTGTGTCCCGGTCGTCATTTGTGTCCCGGTGCTTTGTTGATGGTGATTGCTAATCGAACATTCCTTGTGTCCCGGTCGCTTTCTCTTTGCGTAGGCATCAAATCGATGGCTGTTTTGAACAGACGCACTAAATTATTATTTTCGTGGAAAAGATGTTGCAATTGGGAAACGATTGTCCTTTCAACCTTGGGAGAAATTTCGCAACGTGCATTCAATTCAGAATTTCTATCACTGATGAAGTACAATTGTAAAAATTTATGATTCTCGCCTGAGAATGGTAGAAGGGACCCTGCTCTATGATAAATTTGCCCTTTTACTTTGAAAGTAGACATAAATTGATCTGGATTTTCGATTTGGGCTCCAAACGACGTCATTTGGAAACGTGAGTTGTATTTTCTGATTTTTGACAAAAAACGCTTAGATTCTGACGTAGTTCCAGTAAGGAAAGTCTTCAATGGCTCTGGTGGTGCAGCCAACGTAAAAATTGCGAATATACAACATTCTTGGCTTTCCCATTGTCTGTCCATATACAAAGCCGTATGTACTAATAATGACGTCATATGCAAACGCTCTTTTTACAAACAAACAAACATGCATACACACAACTCGTTTTTATATAGATAGATTGATAGATAGATAGATACAATACAAATTAACTACGTAAAACTTGTGAATATACAACAGTCTTCGCTGTCCCATTGTCTGTGCGTATAAATAGATTGTCAGGTTTACCGACCCTCAAAGATGCAACATACAATTGTACATTGGTAAAGCAATCTGTATTAAGATCTACACCGCATTAGTGATTGCCCTTGAGCTTTGTTGATGGTGGTTGCAAATGCTAATCGAATTGGGAATTGCAATCTTTTAAATTGAAAAAGCAGATCCGTTGGAATCATGGGAATGCGAGGAATAAGAACAGCCTCACCCTCATAAGGCCCTGTCAAGATTGTGGCCTCTATTAGGTTTTCCATTGTTTTTTTTTACGGCAAGTCGCGTGCCATTGCAAAGCTTTGGTGGGTTGATATTTCTTAAAAGTATTATTGGTACGCCTATTTTTAGTTGTAGCACGTGTGGTGGAAACCCTGAAGGATCTATGGAATTTAAAAATTCAGATGGATAATTAACCGCTTCATTTGGTTCCAAAATACAAATTAACTGCGTAAAACTTGCGAATATACAACATTCTTCGCTGTCCAATTGTCGCTGCATATAAATAGATTGTCAGGTTTACCGACCCTCGAACATTCAACGTACAATTGTCCATGGGAAAAACAATCAGTATTAAGATCTATACCACATTTTTCTAATGATTGACCTTGAGCTTTGTTAATGGTGATTGCAAATGCTAATCGAATTGGGAATTGCAATCTTTTAAATTGAAAAGGCAGATCCGTTGGAATCATGGGAATGCGAGGAATAAGAACAGCCTCACCCTCAAAAGGCCCTGTCAAGATTGTGGCCTCTATTAGGTTTTCCATTGTTTTTTTTACGGCAAGTCGAGTGCCATTGCAAAGCTTTGGTGGGTTTATATTTCTTAAAAGTATTATTGGTACGCCTATTTTTAGTTGTAGCACGTGTGGTGGAAACCCTGAAAGATCTATGGAATTTAAAAATTCAGATGGATAATTAACCGCTTCATTTGGTTCCAAAACTGTGTCGACTGACTTGTAAAGGACTGCCTGGTCTCGAATCTTGGTCAAAACAATATTGTTGATTTCGTGGACGTCTATATTTTTGGGTGCGTGAATCGCTCTTTCACTTAGCCATTTATTATTTTTATAATTTTTTAGAATATTCGGAAATACTTTTTCAATCAATTCATTTTTGGACGTCACTAAATTACAGAAATCAGCAGGTAGTTGTATACGTCCTGAAATTGAGTCTACTGGGAGCTTTCCGTTTCCCATTGCCAGCAATTGATCTGAAAATGTTTGACCAGAGTCATCGTTTTGCAATCGGACACGCATATTTGTTGTTAATTTTAATGTTTTTACGTGTGCCCATAAATTAGAATTTTTCAGGCAAGCATTCATTTCGTCAGCAGGAGTTGATCTAGGTATTATAGGTAATGTTTGCCTGAAATCTCCCGCAAGCAATATTAATGTGCTGCCAAAGGGTTTCGACTTCCCTCGCAAATCTTTCAAGCATTGATCCAGAGCCTCGAGCGATTTTTTGTGTGCCATTGTGCACTCATCCCAAATAATAAGTTTGCATTGCTGCAATACTTTACCCATCCCAGATGATTTGGAAATATTGCACGTGGGAGTTTCTGTAGAATGCAAGTTCAGAGGCAATTTCAAAGCGGAATGAGCAGTTCTTCCACCAGGAAGCAATGTTGCGGCTATTTCGGACGACGCAATTGCCAACGCTATATCATTTTTTGATCGAATTGATGCCAGAATCAGTTTTATCACAAACGTTTTACCAGTACCTCCTGGCGCATCCAAAAAGAAAATTTCTCCAACGTTGTTATCGACACAATGCATTATCGTATCATAAATGTCTTTTTTTTCTGACGTTAACTTGGAAATGTTATTTTGTACATAAGACAATAGATCACTCGTACTGTAACTTTGTTCACGATCCAATTCTATACATGTATAAACAGCAGCGATACGGTTAGGTGATGGCATTCCCAAATCCTGAAGAGGTTTGTTTGCCATACGTACGCACAATTCTTCTATAACAACTAAAGTGTAGTTATAAATTTCTGATGTAAAATCAAAAGTCATATCTGACGTCTCTAACTGTTTTCGATGGAGTATATCTTCGGACATTTTTGACTTATATTTTTCCCATAACTCTGTAGGAGCTGATGGAGAGCAAGTTGTTAAAATGATGCCAAACAATGCACGAATTTGACTTGGGGTTGACGTTTCGCACGCGTCATTGATGCAGTTATCCCAGTGTTGGTCATTCTCCAATAAATTCAGAGCTTGGCATGCACTACGGTAAGTGTCATGTATAGTACCATTTACAGTCCTCAAATACTCAAAGGATGTCGGACCGGGTACATTCACCAAAAGCAGGCGTAGAAAGAAGCATTCATGTTGATTGGGGTGAACGGTGTAGTCTTCCTATTGTGGTATCTTTGAAGATGGTAGGTTGGCCGTCGACTGACTTACCCTGTTTTCGACGTTCAAATACTTTATTTTTAGTATTCCACGTGTAATACGAAGGCACTTCAGTATACAGCAGTTTTTTTGCAAAAGAATCATTTTTGCAAAGCGAAAAAAAAGCTGTTAATGTTGTATCCGGTGGATTTAGGACTCTTTGTTGCACGTTGGTTTCTGTGAAATCAACACGTTGACCATTCTGTAAATGTACCGCTAAGTGAACAACAGCTGGACTACGTTCATGTATCGGAAATGAAAGAATTCGCCAAACAGCTTCATTACTGCTTATGTATCTTCCAGCCTGATATTGTACGATTTCATCGAAATCTTTGATTTCGGGCTGCAAGCCAAAAACTGCCATGTCACTGCCTTTGTTGACGTATTTACATATGTATTTGATTGCCTTTACGGAGTTACAGTATTCAACGTTTATGTGTGCATTAAATGTTTTTGATAATAATGGGGAATATGGAACAACCCACTGGTTATCTACTTCGATGGTGGTACCGTTACGCTTCTTTATTATTGCTGTTTTACCGCCATCTTCATTAGATCTTCTTCTATATTGTGGGTAACCATCATTGCCAGTAATTGTGTTTGATACTAAAAGTTAAGGATATTGCTTTGTGCACCTTCCTTTGGCCATGCATGGGGAATTTTTGTTCAGTGCACCGCAAGGTCCATGTATCATATTTTTTACAATAATATCATGTAACCCCTTATCGACATTTTTATCAGGTATTTCAGCGGAAATCACATCATCAATTTCGTTCGAAGTAATGTTTTTATGTAGCCAGATTAGTATATGTGCGTGTGGCAAACCTCGTTTTTGCCATTCCACTGAGTACATCCAGCATCGCACTGACCCAAACACTTCATGTTTTACAATGTAGTTTATCAGTGATTTGAACTTTTGCCGGAAGACACGGGCCGTAATGTCATGCCTATGAACCGCCGATTGTCCTTGAAGTAAAAGCTGCAGTATCTCGTCCCAAGATTGATTACATGTAAATGTAATAAATAAATCTGGACGACCATAGAGACGAACATACGCAATAGCATCTTGAGCATATTCATGCATATGACGGGGACTGCCAGCATATGACGAAGGTAAAATTGTTAATCTTCCAACGTTTGTGGTATTACCGCCATTTATAACTGCATCTTGCAAATGAATGTATTGTTCAGAGCGGAGCTTGGTCTGATTCAGGCGGATATATAGCAAACGTTCTGATTCAATTTTAGCATACATATCAACGACGAATTGGTGAAACAATTCACAGCATTTTAAAATATAATTTTCTTCATCCTGCCGAATCATTAGTCTATAGGAATAATAATGCATTGCACTGCATTTCTTATTCATTTCTTTGTTAGTGGCTGGATTCATCAATTTAATATTAAAGTGATAGCCGTCGGCTCCATCCCATAAAATGATAGTATATTGTAGGGCATCGTAGCATCGATGAGTTTCAGCAATTCTTAACAACTGAGCGTTTCGCTTATGAAGAATAATATCTCGAGGTAAAAACTGATCACCGACCATAACGATTGCCACTTCGTCGATAGTTGGAGCATTGTATCTACGCACATGTTGGCCAGGAGGCGTTTTGTCAGCGGAAATAACAATTTTATGCGTATCAGTAGGCATCAAATCGATGGCTGTTTTGAACAGACGCACTAAATTATTATTTTCTTGGAAAAGATGTTGCAATTGGGAAACGATTGTCCTTTCAACGTTGGGAGAAATTTCGCAACGTGCATTCAATTCAGAATTTCTATCACTGATGAAGTACAATTGTAAAAATTTATGATTCTCACCTGAGAATGGTAGAAGGGACCCTGCTTTATGATAAATTTGCCCTTTTACTTTGAAAGTAGACATAAATTGATCTGGATTTTCGATTTGGGCTCCAAACGACGTCATTTGGAAACATGTGTTGTATTTTCTGATTTTTGACAAAAAACGCTTAGATTCTGACGTAGTTCCAGTAAGGAAAGTCTTCAATGGCTCTGGTGGTGCGGCCAATAGAGGAAGTTTAACTTTTCCTGAGGCGCAACACATTCCCATTGTTTCACCATTGAATTTCAAGGCCTTGCAATAGGGACAAATTTTAGACATTGTCCCGATTTGAACACATCTACTCAAGCTATAATCATCGACTGGGTTGTACCTGAATGCCAGGCGATAACTTTCAGGTTGCTCTGATTCCTCGGCACGCTTTCTTTTCTTACTTTCTCTATCAGCAGCAAGCCTGATTTCTTGCTGTTCTTGTGATTCCTCGGCACGCTTTCTTTTCTTACTTTCTCTATCAGCAGCAAGCCTGATTTCTTGCTTTTCTTGTAATTCCTCGGCACGCCTTCTTTTTTCACTTTCTCTTTTAGCAGCAAGTCTGCTTCCGCGTTGCTCTGGTAGTTCCTCGGCACGCTTTCTGTTCTTTCTTTCTCTATCAGCCTCAAGTCTGTTTCCTTGCTGTTCTTTTGATTCCTCGGCACGCTTTCTGTTCTTTCTTTCTCTATCAGCCTCAAGCCTGTTTCCTTGCTGTTCTTTTGATTCCTCGGCACGCCTTCTTTTTTCACTTTCTCTTTTAGCAGCAAGTCTGCTTTCGCGTTGCTCTGGTAGTTCCTCGGCACGCTTTCTTTTCTGACTTTCTCTATCAGCAGCAAGTTTTTTGGCATAGACTCTTTGAGCATCTTCATCGGCTTTTGCCATTGTAAGTTCATCAGTCATTGTAAACTTAAACATTGATAGATTTCTACGTGAACATATGTCTTAAATATCTTGAATGACGTCACCGTCAAAGCAAAAATGACGACAACTAATTTCATGACGTCAGTCAACACAGAAACATGACGTCACCTGATCCACAGACAGACACACAGACAGACAACTTATTATATATATATATATATATATATATATATATATATATATATATATATATATATAGATATATATATATATATATATGCGTGTGTTTTGAACTACGTAAAACTTGCTAATATACAACATTCTTGGCTGTCCCATTGCTTGTGCATATACAAAGCCTTATATACTTATAATGACGTCATATGCAAACGCTCTTTTTACAAACAAACAAACATGCATACATACAACTTATTTTTATTTATATATGTATATATAGATGGGACAAATTTTGACATAGTCCCAATTTGAACACATCTACTCAAGCTATAATCATCGACTGGGCTGAACCTGAATGCCAAGCGAAAATTTTCAGGTTGTTCTTGTGATTCCTCGGCACGCTTTCTTTTCATACTGTCTCTATTAGCCGCAAGTCTGTTTTCACGCTGTTGTTGTGATTCCTTGGCACGCTTTCTGTAATTTCTCTTTGAGGTTCCCGGTCGTCATTTATATTCTCGGTGTCCCGGTATGTATTTTTATCAGTTGACAAACATGACGTCAGTCGACAAACAACTTCATGACGCATGCAGCTCAATCCTTAAAATGACGTCAGTCGACAAACATGACGTCACTCGACACACACACACACAGACATATATATATATATATATATATATATATATATATATATATATATATATATATATATATATATATATATATATATTCAAAAGCCCAGCACCCAGAAGGAATATTATCAGTTTGAAAATTTTGAAGGAACCATGGTACTCTGAGTACCATGGTACATACGGTATTCTGACCATAACATTTCAAATAGAAGTTGTCACATAGTCTTCAAAAGGAGCTCATTCGATTTGGAGTTAAAAGTTCTGATGTCCTTTTAAAAATCAAAATGGTTTGGAGGGCAAGCAGCCCCTCTTCCTTTGCCGATCATTTCTCCAGTCACATCCAATCAATATCATGAGATTTTTATCTTGTTCAGCATAGTTGAAAAGTTGAGCAATGATGTTTCTTTGGGTCACAACCGACCCCTGTCCCAAAAAATTCCTCGGGACATGAGCTATTGGCTATGCTATGAACATAGAATATTTTTTTTAGAAGGGGTTGTCGTGGAAACTTCAGAGGTGGCTCACTGGATTAAAATACAGAAGTTCTAGTACCCTTATTAGCAGTCATGAGTGATTGGAGAGAAACTAGCCACTCCTCTTGTCCTCCGTTCCCCAAACACCTCCGAGAGAAATTTTGAGATTACCATTTTGT
Organism: Artemia franciscana; assembly: GCF_032884065.1. Lineage (NCBI taxonomy): Eukaryota > Metazoa > Arthropoda > Branchiopoda > Anostraca > Artemiidae > Artemia > Artemia franciscana. The sequence continues at coordinate 79,221 of NW_027062732.1, read as the reverse complement.
CAAAAAAAAAAATAGTGTGAAGATGACATAACAAGGACTTCTTGATTGACACAGTCTCACAAAGCCTAAGGGCAAGAGTTGTAAGTTTGTTCCCTGGAGGTATATGAGGTTTTTGTGAAAGGGTTGGTCGTGTAAGCTTTAGGGAAGGCTCATTTGATTTGAAGTAGAATTTTCTGTATTTGCTTTTAAGAGTCAAAAGTGATAGAAGTACAAGTAGACCTCTCCCCCTCTCGAAGCCCTCTTTTTCCCAAACACATCTGATGAAAATTGTGAGACAGTCATTAAAAGTAGTCCGAAGAACATATAACAATCCAGAAATAAATTAGGCAGATATACATTTCTGTAATAATTAAAAACCGAAACTACCAGAAATCATAGGTAGCGCAATAATACGGCTGATGTAAAGAGCGATATTGGCACAAAATATTTTATTTTTGTGTGTGTGTGTTTCTTTTTTCAGACCAAAGCACTTCGTATTGAAGGAGTTGTTGTAGGAACAACTCCTTCATACATAAACGTGGTTAAAAGTGCAAACGCTAGTCTACAGACTTTAAACGGTATGTGTAGGTTCAGTGCGAACACAGAGTATTAAGTATGCATAAACAGCGTATTTCCGCCTCGTTCTGGAATATGCGTGCCCTGTTTGGGTGCCCGCGGCACTTAGAACAGTGTATCTTTGTCAGGAGCTTGAATCGGTTCAGAAGCGAGCAGTATCGATCGTCTTGGGCCACCGTGACATCCCCTATGAAAAGGCTTTGGAAGTGCTCGGACTTTCTTCACTCCAAAACTGATACGAAACTCTGATTATGAGTTTTGGAAAGTTCTTGCTTTCTAAATCTCAGCACCGTGACATTCTACCTGATCAACCTGTACCATCAAGAACGAGAAAGCACGATAAGTTAGTTCCCGTTAAAACAAGAACAAACCGAATTTACTCCTTGAAATTTACAATAAGAGTTGATGTCTATAGTTTGAATTATATTTAAACCAGCAATAGCTTTCAAATTTTGCTATTAAACCTGTCTACTACTGCTGCTACAACTACCACTAAACTTATTGGAGGGGTCCATTAGGAATGACAAAAAAAAAGAAAGAACCAACAAGATCTTGACAGTTATAACATTTGAAATGTCTCGTCAGGCACATCGGCTGAAGAATCGTCCATCAAATCGTTTGACGACAGCATAGCTGTAATTTTAGCAACAGTAAAGGACAATTAAACTGTTTAACAAGGTCTAGCAGTTAGTTTGAAACCAGTAGAATACCGATTAATGGAAGTGGAGAAATCTGTGACGGCTTCAAATAAGGAAATAACTTTATAAAAGCCGAGAGTTTCTGCCGTAGAAAATGAAGCTTTAAATCTGAAGTTGTAAATTTTGGTCTTGGCTCGGGAAAACGGGAAGTTAACGACAGAGTTTCCTGCTGTTAATCAAAACCTCCAAGAGTAGAAAATAGAAAAACTCGTAAGAGCCTGGTTTTATGGAACGTTTTGGCAAGTGATGTGGAATCAGCAAAAAAAGTGTTCGGAAAGGTTGTCAAAGATGGGCTTGAACATGAGCATAATTGCAATCATTCAGTTTTAGAATATGGAATGGAAAGATGGAATTTTCCCTCAGCCGTTTCAAATTTCAAACATAGTGTCAAATTTGAAGTCAGGGAATCCTAGCAATTTTAGACCGATTTCACTGCTTCCGATTATAGCTACAATAATGGCGAACATTTTATGCATAAGGACTGAGACATTTCTAGAGAAGAAACGTTTTTTCTTTAAGAACCAATTTTGTTTCATTAAGAAACATTCTACAGACTATGCAGTGCAATTTCTGACAACGTTATTTAATGATGGCCTTGATAAACATTTTAAAGTTGTAAGTGTCTTTTAGGACATTTTAAAGACGTTTGATTTTGTCGATCATGAAATTCTATGGTGTAAAGTGGAGTATCTCGGCATAAAAGGAAGAGCTGTGAATCTGTTGAGGCTTTACCTAAGCGATAGGAAATTATATTTGAATGATAGAGATCAAGCTATACAAGGATATTATGTTGAGTCTGGAGATAAACAGGGATCTCCTTTTCGTACACAATTATTTTCTGTGCATATTAATGATCTTTATGGAGTTTATCTAAAATTTTTATTCGGTAAAAGGGGACTTACGTGTAAACCCCTTTGAAAGCATTATTTTTATTTGCTGAAGACACTAATCTGACAGTATATGCAAAAACTGAAGAAGAGTTTGTCTGGTCCCTGCAGTAAAGTAGGATATTTGAGTTTGCAGTTGAGTTGAGAAGTAGAAAATTAAGTTTGGAGTTGAGTTGAAAAGGAGAGGCTGTCCTCTCCTTAACGCCCCGCTTTTTACGCTAATGTTTTTTCGTTTTAAAAAGTAGAGCTGTGAAAAAGAGTCAAAATTTAGCGTAAAGAGTGGAACGTTGAGGAGGGCACAGCCCCTTTCATATATAGAATAGTTTCTGTTCGTTTTAAGTTCTAACGTCGCTCCTTACTTTCAGTTAAAAAAAACTTGTTTTTTATATTTAATTTCTGAACATTTTTGATTTAATGCAGGTATTTATTTTGGCTCACTATACATGAATAATTAAAACGAAATTGCATATTGATCGGATAATTTTGAGACAAATGAGCGGAGGAGGGCCCTAGTTGCCCTTTAGGTTTTTGGTTAATTAAAAAGGCTACTAGAACTCTCAATTTTAGTTTCGAACATTTTATTAGCAATATTTATACGGAACTCACAAATTAATTTACGTGACGGACTTCTATATTCGTATTCTATATTCTAATATTCCCTCAGGGCATAACTTAAAACCCTTGCCCCCAGGCTCTGGCGGTTTTGCGACAACCCGAAAAGTCTTGTTATATGATCTTCTACTTTGTATGAATAATGTTGAATACCTTTTAAATGAGACCCCCTCTGAAGTATATACGACCAACTTTTCCATAAAAACTTTATATGCTCAAGGGGGATAACGTACAACCCTTCGAAATTTCTATAAGATACTTTGGAGAATAATGGATGGGGAGGGGGGCTTGTCCCTCTCAAATTACTTATAAAATGAGTTCTTGATGGAGCTTATGCGACCAGCCATTCCAAAAAAAAACTTTTATGCCCCCAGGGCATAACTAACAACTCCTGTCCCTGGGTTTTGGCGATTGAGCCAACCCTAGAAGCATTGTTATATATTTCCCAGACTATTTTGAACAAAATGGCTATCTTACAGTTTCAATCAGATGTATTTGTTGCAAAGGTGAGTAGTTAGGGGTGGAGGGCTAGTTGTCCTCCATCTCTTTCGACTCTTAAAAAGGAACTATAACTTCCAATTTCAAACCTCCAAAAAATAAGGTTCCCAAAAAGTTTATATAATGGCTTCCTCAAAATTTTAATTGGATCCAAATTTTAATCTAAGTAGAATAATAGTTAACCTCCAATCACTTTTGACTATTAAAAACAGCACTAGGCCTTTTAATTTCCAATATAATGAGCCCTTTTGAAGCCTCTATCACAATTTCTTCTACACGAAGTGTCCTCATTTGTACATTTATTTCCAACCCAGACGAATTAGAGCTAGTCTTATTGATACCCTCTAAAACAATTTAAAAAAAAGGCTAGTTCTCCCGCCAACATCTCCTAAAAGTTTCAGCATTATACCCCGCACTGTCCCAGACTGTCAAATATTGCAGATACACAGTTGTAATTACAAGGCACCGCACACTATCTTTGGTTTTATCCAGGAGTATGTTTTGTTTCCAGATTGTAAAGCCTCGGAAATTTAGACTTATTGAATGATCTTTTTTTGCTAAAATCTTTAATGTACAATGGCTAGTCTCCATAATTTCGTATGATTAGAAGATTTAATCTTTAATCGTAAGAGCCCCCTCCTAAGTTTTAATGAGCCTCACATGAGACATGGTCGTAAAAAGGTTTCTGGGCCCTTTGTCAAGCGCGTTTTGGGGAACCAATATTGTTACTCTGTTTTTCCTTCTGCATTCGGCTCTTTAGCTCAATGACTTAAGTGTAAAATTTTGAGCCAACCAGTTAATATGAACTTTGGCCTTTTTTTATATAATTTATTTTTGCGAAGGGGGGTAGGTGTGTGTCTGAATTTTCTTTTATTTGGCTCCTTTTTACTCAAAAATTTAAGAGTGTAATTTTCAAAGGAATTAAGGAAATAAGATGTTTGGGTCAGGGTTAATATATATTTATGTGTCCATCTTCCTCTCTTCTACACATTAAATAGTCGTAAACCTTCCATTATCCTGTCTATTATTTATGGCTCTTCAATTGCTCCCTCTAGTGCATGTACAATCGCACTGTTCCTTTAATAATTGTGGTATTTATTTTCAGTTGCCCTATTGCATCATTGTGGACCACCAAACTAAAAGTATCGTCATTGGTGTTAGAGGCAAGAAGTCGATACACGATGTAATAACCGATTTAACATGCGACAATGCAATCATTATAGAGGAAAGACGCCCAATGTACATGGTAAGTTTATTGATTTTTTTCACTTCATTCATACTTGTTTCACTTGTAAGTATTTTGTTCAATTTATCATGAAAAGAGAAATCGCCAATGCAACAGCACAAACACAAAAAAAAAGAAAAAAAAAGAGAGACAGAAGGAGAAAAGGAAGAGTGTTTTCCTAAATTAGTGATTAATATAGACCAGCACTTGAATGAGGCCTTAACCCTACTCATCCATACAATCACATAGGTCAAACAGCATAGCCATACACAATCAACCATAAAGAATAATCCATGGACAGGCAGTCTTGTCGTCAATAAGTATAAGTCGTCATTTACCAAACAATAGAAAAAATAATATAGACAAATAATTCAGAGGCAACACCCAACACAAGGGCTCATCAGGAGAATACACTGGTCTATATAAGGTTTCGCCACTCTAAATTCTCTACCCAGCACAGTGTTGTGGCTACCACAGAATATCCATGGCATCCCCGTGTCAGGTATCACCCCCAAAATACATGCCTATGAAAGAAAAAAAAAACAGCAAATGTAAAACAACCAAGTAAAACCAAAACAAGCTTATCCTGTTAATATATCCCTCTTTTTAGCAACAATAGGTAAACTAAATATTATAAATTTTACCAAATCACAAATATTAACACATTGCAAAAAACCTGAATGAACTAAACAATTATAGAATTCATCTTTACCATGTGGCTAATTTTTTAAAAAATCCGCTCAATTAGAAACAATTCAAAATAAATAGCGCTGCGACATTTCTCGAACCTCCGAAATTAATTGAAAATTTCTTTAAGTATTTCTAGATAATTCTTTTGATATTTATTTAAAAGTTCGTTATAATGAAAACTAAATTTTTTTAATTGCCAAGTTAATTTATTTGCAGAAAAGCCTCTTGATATCAATTTTTGGCTTAAGATTTTACATCTATTTTTAAAATCAATATAATTACTACAAATCCTTGCATAACGAAGTAACTGTGAGAAAAACGCTGAATATGTGATATTTGAGTGTATATTACTTTCAGGGAATGGGAAACTAATCACTTCAAAATCAAAATCATCCGTTTTATTATACATTTTAAAACTTAATTTATTATTATCACAAATATTAATATTTAAATCTAAGAAATGATCCTCATGACCAGCGCCATGACTAGGCTCAAGAATAAGCTCTGATGGATATATATTTTTAGAAATATCAATGAAATCCTTACAATTTAAGACCAAAATATCATCTAAATATCTTTTATTACTTGACAAAGCATGTTTTAAATTAATTGGATTATTCTTATCCATCATATATTTATATTCTAGTTGACTTAAAAACAAGTCAGCTATAAATGGGCTGGCATTCCCCCCCATTGGAATTCCCATAATTTGCTTGTACAAATCACCCCCAAATCTTATATAAGTATTGTATAAAACAAATTCCAATAACTCAAAAATCATATCCAAGCTGTAACATCTCAAGTTAACTGTAGTATTAAAGCAGTTTGTCCATATGGCTTTTTTATTATAACTGTCTATTTTTAAGAACCTTTTACTAGATAAGAGGAAAGATTTCTTTATAACAGTTTTTAAATTATCAAACACTAAATTGAGTGATAAATTAGTATACATTGTCGCAAAATCGAAAGACTCAATTCTTTTAGCTGAAACCATTGTTAAAGAATCTATCACCTGCAGTGAATTATTAACACTCCAATATGGATTAAAATTCGAAAAATTTTTAATACCAGAACAATAGGTTTTAAGTTTATTTACAATTTCCTTTAAAATTAAAGAGAGGTCAGTAGCAGCAATGCGGGTTAGACATTTAGCTGCTCCAGCAATAAACCGTGGTTTAGGGGGATTCTTATGAAATTTTACAGTCCAATATAGGAAAGGGAACTTTTTATCATTGTCATTTATTTTAATATTAAAATTTTTAAAAAGTATTTCTTCAGTCTTTTCAATTAAATTCTCATCCTCTATATTTACCTTTTCATAAACATTAGTTGTGCATAACTCCCTTTTTAAGATATCACAATACAGCTTCTGACAAATTATGGCAAAATTATTATTAGCTTTATCCACTGGCACAATTACAAATTCATTCTTTAGATTAGCAATTGCTTGTTTAATCTTCGCATTATAAAATAATGATTTAGTGTTACTATTTTTTAAGTTAGAATATATTTTATTTCTTACTCTACTAATAATTAAATTCTTCCAACTTTGAAAACTCTCTTTATTTTTATTCTCTTTCTTACACCACTTATCAATAAATAAATCAAAATCATTTTCCAAGCCATCAAGAACACTCGATGGTTTCAGATGATGAGAAAGACGGAAATTTGCCCCTTTATTCATTATAATTTGAAGATCATCTTGCTTTATTATTGACAAGTCCCCTGTTATAACATGTTTGTAAGTAGGATTTACAAATGGGCCAAGTTGCTTACAATTACAAACCGGTTTCCAATTTATATCGCTATCTAGTTTTTTTAGTATTAAATTATAATTAAAAATAATTTGCCCAATAGTTTTTGAAAATTTATAAGTTAAAACTGGACTATCATTATAATTTAAATTACTAGGAAGAGCCTGTTTCACATGCCGCTGATTTAAAATTTCTGGTAAATTAATATCTTCAATCTGCTTACAAGTAAAATTAATAGGTAAATATAATCTGTTATCCTTATTACTAATCTTATCGAACTTTTTCTTTTTTGAAATAAATTTCGTTTTAGTTAGAATGCAAATTGTATCACATATTACTTTAAAATTATAATCAAGAGCTGTATTATTCTTAACAATCCAGAAAAGTTTGATTAAATTCCTCTTGGATAAATTATTTAGACACTTTATTACAGAAATCATACCCCTAGATTCAAGTAGCTGGCATAGATCTATAGAAAGCATATGTACATCTAATTCATTTTTTCTATTATTTTTCCTATGTCCTCTCGATCGTTTTTTACGTTTAGTAGGACAAGTAAAAGAAGGATGGTCCATAAAACCATCAATACATTTAACAACAACATGAGACATGTCACCATATTGTGCTACACGATCATTTAACCCAAAAGGATAAGCTGTACCAAGAGTATGGATCCAGAAATCCTCCTGTTTACGTAGTCTATTATTCTTCTCTTCTTTATTTAAATTTTCTAATTCTAAATTTTCTAAAATTGTGACAGTTATATCTGATATGGAACATTTACCATTACTACAATGTTGAACTAGATAGTTATTACAGTTATTACACAAGGACACAAGTTGTCTTGTGTCCAGAAAATCTTTTATATATATTATTAGTTTCCCCCACATATTGTAGGCAGCATTTATTACATTCTAATAGGTAAATTACATTGGTTGTTCTACAATTAACATTACCACGTAACTTGCATGCAAAATTTTTATTATACAATGTACTTTTAACAGAAGTCCGTGGGACAAAATGATCTTGGCAAAGAAAACAACGACTTTTACACTTACTAACTTTCAAAAAATCGTTCCGAGTTCCGAGGCTAATATTTGTGTTTTGTTGCATAAAAAGTTATTGAAAATAAATCCAAAACAAACCAACATCCAAATCAAAATCCAACAATCAAAGTCCAACAAACATAGAGGTTTTTGTGAAAGGGTTGGCCGTGTAAGCTTTAGGGAAGGCTCATTTGATATGAAGTAGAAATTTCTGTATTTGCTTTTAAGAGTCAAAAGTGATAGGAGTACAACTAGACCTCTCCCCCTCTCGAAGCCCTTTTTTTCCCAAACACATCTGATGAAAATTGTGAGACAGTCATTAAAAGTAGCCCGAAGAACATATAACAATCCAGAAATAAATTAGGCAGATATACATTTCTGTAATAATTAAAAACCGAAACTACCAGAAATCATAGTTAGCGCAATAATACGGCTGATGTAAAGAGCGATATTGGCACAAAATATTCTATTTTTGTGTTTGTGTGTTTCTTTTTTCAGACCAAAGCACTTCGTATTGAAGGAGTTGTTGTAGGAACAACTCCTTCATACATTGTAAACGTGGTTAAAAGTGATAACGCTAGTCTACAGACTTTAAACGGTATGTCTAGGTTCAGTGCGAACACAAAGATGTATTAAGTATTATTACGTATGCATAAACAGCGTATTTCCGCCTCGTTCTGGAATATGCGTGCCCTGTTTGGATGCCCTCGGCACTTAGAACAGTGTATCTTTGTCGGGAGCGTGAATCGGTTCAGAAGCGAGCAGTATCGATCGTCTTGGGCCGCCTTGACATCCCCTACGAAAAGGCTTTGGAAGTGCTTTGACTGCCTTCACTCCAAAACTGATACGAAACTCTGATTATGAGTTTTGGAAAGTTCTTGCTTTCTAAATCTCAGCACCGTGATATTCTACCTGATCAACCTGTACCATCAAGAACGAGAAAACAAGATAAGTTAGTTCCCGTTAAAACAAGAACAAACCGAATTTACTCTTTGAAATTTACAATAAGAGTTAATGTCTGTAGTTTGAATTGTATTTAAACCAGCAAACCAGCAATAGCTTTCAAGTTTTGCTATTAAACCTGTCTACTACTGCTGCTACTACTACCACTAAACTTATTGGAGGGGTCTATTAGGAATGACGAAAACAAGAAAGAACCAACAAGATCTTGACAGTTATAACATTTGAAATGTCTCGTCAGGCACATCGGCTGAAGAATCGTCCATCAAATTGTTTGACGACAGCATAGCTGTAATTTTAGCAACAGTAAAGGACAATTAAACTGTTTAACAAGGTCTAGCAGTTAGTTTGAAACCAGTAGAATACTGATTAATGGAAGTGGAGAAATCTGTGACGGCTTCAAATAAGGAAATAACTTAATAAAAGCCGAGAGTTTCTGCCGTAGAAAATGAGGCTTTAAATCTGAAGTTGTAAATTTTGGTCTTGGCTCGGGAGAACTTGAAGTTAACGAAAGAGTTGCCTGCTGTTAAGCAAAACCTCCAGGAGTAGAAAATAAAAAAAAACTTGTAAGAGCGTGTTTTTATGGAATGTTTTGGCAAGTGATGTGGAATCAGCAAAAAATGTGTTTGGAAAGGTTGTCAAAGATGGGCTTGAACATGAGCATAATTGCAATCATTCAGTTTTAGAATATGGAATGGAAAGATGGAATTTTCCCTCAGCCGTTTCAAATTTCAAACATAGTGTCAAATTTGAAGTCAGGGAATCCTAGCAATTTTAGACCGATTTCACTGCTTCCGATTATAGCTACAATAATGGCGAACATTTTATGCATAAGGACTGAGACATTTCTAGAGAAGAAACGTTTTTTCTTTAAGAACCAATTTTGTTTCATTAAGAAACATTCTACAGACTATGCAGTGCAATTTCTGACAACGTTATTTAATGATGGCCTTGATAAACATTTTAAAGTTGTAAGTGTCTTTTCGGACATTTTAACGACGTTTGATTTTGTCGATCATGAAATTCTATGGTGTAAAGTGGAGTATCTCGGCATAAAAGGAAGAGCTGTGAATCTGTTGAGCCTTTACCTAAGCGATAGGAAATTATATTTGAATGATAGAGATCAAGCTATACAAGGATATTATGTTAAGTCTAGAGTTAAACAGGGATCTCCTTTTCGTACACAATTATTTTCTGTGCATATTAATGATCTTTATGGAGTTTTATCTAAAATTTTTATTCGGTAAAAGGGGACCTACATGTAAACCCCTTTGAAAGCATTATTTTTATTTGCTGAAGACACTAATCTGACAGTATATGCGAAAACTGAAGAAGAGTTGATCTGGTTCCTGCAGTTGAGTAGGATATTTGAGTTTGCAGTTGAGTTGAGAAGCAGAAAGTTGAGTTTGCAGTTGAGTTGAAAAGGAGTGGCTGTCCTCTCCTTAACGCCCCGCTCTTTACACTAATGTTTTTTATCGTTTTAAATAGTAGAGCTGTGAGAAAGAGTCAAAATTTAGCGTAAGTGTGGAACGTTGAGGAGGGCACAGCCCTTTTCATATATGGAATAATTTCTGCTCGTTTTAAGTTCTAATGTCGCTCCTTACTTTCGGTTAAAAAAAACTTGTTTTTTATATTCAATTTCTGAACGTTTTTGATTTAATGCAGGTATTGATTTTGGCTCACTATACATGAATAATTAAAATGAAATTGCATATTAATCGGATAATTTTGAGACAAATGTGCGGGGGAGGGCCCTAGTTGCCCTTTAGGTTTTTTGGTTACTTAAAACGGCTACTAGAACTCTCAATTTTAGTTTCAAACATTTTATAAGCAATATATATACGGAACTCACAAATTAACTTACGTGACGGACTTCTATATTCGTATTCTATATTCTAATATTCCCTCAGGGTTGAGCTTAAAATCCTTGCCCCCAGGCTCTGGTGGTTTGCGACAACCCAAAAAGTCTTGTTATATGATCTTTTGTATTTTGTATGAATAATGTTGAATACCTTTAAATGAGACCCCTCTGAAGTATATACAACCAACTTTTCCATAAAAACTTTATATGCTCAAGGGGGATAACGTACAACCCTTGTCCTGAGGGCTGTATGATGGTTGTCAAGCTCAAAGACATAATATCCATATCATTCAAATACTTTGAACGAAATTGTTTTCTCGAAATTTGTATAAGATATTTTGGGGAATAATGGATGGGGAGGGGGCTTTTCCCTCTCAAATTACTTCTGACTCTTAAAAAGGGCATTATAACTTGGAATTAAATATAAAATGAGCTCCTGATGAAGCTTATACGACCAGCCATTCCAAAAAAACCTTATATACCCCCAGGGTATAACTAACAACTCCTGTCCCTGGGTTTTGGCGATTGGGCCAACCCTAGAGGCATTGCTATATATTCCCTAGACTATTTTGAACAAAATGGCTATCTTACAATTTCAATCAGATGCATTTGGTGCAAAGGTGAGTAGTTAGAGGTGGAGGGCTAGTTGTCCTCCATATCTTTCGACTCTTAAAAGGGAACTATAACTTCCAATTTCCAACCAAATGAGGCTCCCCAAAAGTTTATATAATGGCTTTCTCAAAATTTTAACTGGAAGCAAATTTTAATCTAAGTAGAATAATAGTTAACCTCCAATCACTTTTGACTATTAAAAACAGCACTAGGTCTTTTAATTTCCAATATAATGAGCCCTTTTGAAGCCTCTACGACAATTTCTTCTACACGAAGTGTCCTCATTCATACATTTATTTCCAACCCAGACGAATTTAGGGCTAGTCTTATTGATACCCTCTAAAATAATTAAAAAAAGGCTAGTGCTCCTGCCAACATCCCCTAAAAGTTTCAGCATTATACCCCGCGCTGTCCCAGACTCTCAAATTTTGCAGATACACAGTTTTAATTACAAGGCACCGCACACTATCTTTGCTTTTATCCAGGAGTCTGTTTTGTTTCCAGATTGTAAAGCCTCGGAAATTTAGACTTATTGAATGATCTTTTTTTGCTAAAATCTTTAGTGTACAATGGCTAGTTTCCATAATTTCGTTTGATTAGAAGATTTAATCTTCAATCTTAAGAGCCCCCTCATAAGTTCAAATGACCCTCACATGAGACATGGTCGTAAAAAGGTTTCTTGGCCCTTTGTCAGGCGCGTTTTGGGGAACCAATATTGTTTCTGTGTTTTTCCTTCTGCATTCGGCTCTTTAGCTCAATGACTTCAGTATAAAATTTTGAGCCAACCAGGAAAGATGAACTTTGGCCTTTTTGTATATAATTTATTTATGTGAAGGGGGGTAGGTTTGTGTCTGATTTATTTTTTTTTTTGGCTCCTTTTTGCTCAAAAATTTAAGAGTGTAATTTCCAAAGGAATTAAGGAAAAAAGATGTTTGGGTCAGGGTTAATATATATTTATGTGTCCATCTCCTCTATTCTACACATTAAATAATCGTAAACCTTCCATTATCCTGTCTATTATTTATGACTCTTCAATTGCTCCCTCTAGTGCATGTACACTCACGCTGTTCCTTTAGTAATTGTGGTATTTATTTTCAGTTGCCTCATTTCATTGCTGTCGACCATCTGAGCAAGAGCGTTGTCGTTGGCATTCGAGGTACCAAATGTATCTTGGATGTACTGACAGATTTAGTGTGTGAAGATACACCAATCAAAATTGAGCCAAGACGCTTAATGTATATGGTAAGTTTATTGATTTTTTTCACTTCATTCATACTTGTTTCACTTGTAACTATTTGTTCAATTTATGTTCATAAAATATTTCTGTGTATTCAATTATATCCACCTGGAGAAAGTGGATTTAGTTTTAAATCGTACCTTAAATTTTTCCAAAAAGGAAAATTTGAACCAGATCCTCCACCATCCCTGAATTTTCAGGGTTTCTCTTAACTTTACCGTTTTATATTTCCCTTTTTTCGAAAATCAGGCAAATTTTCTTCGACTCGTAGCCTTTAATTAGTATTACTAAACTTAATAAAACTTATATAACTTAAAATCAGCATAACAAGCCGATTCTTTGATGTATCTATTGGTATCAAAATTCCGTTTTTTTTTCAAAAAAAAAAAAAAATGTCTCCAGCAGTTTATTTACACAATAATCTTTGATATTTCGTCGTATGACAATTCTATTCTCCAAACTTGTTTGGAGTAGTTATCGTTATATATATATATATATATATATATATATATATATATATATATATATATATATATATATATATATATATATATATATATATATATATATATATATATATATATATATATATATAAACTAGCTGTTGGCTTCGTGCCCCCCCCCCGCGCACGTAAGTCGTTACGCGCCATATTAGTTACTTGCCATTGTAGTTGTGTCCCTGTGTCCCACCTGTGAATATAGATAGAAGTATATATGTTTTTAACTACGTAGAACTTGAGAATGTACAATATTCTTCGCTGTCCCGTTGTCTGTGCATATAAATACATTGTCAGGCTTACCGACTCTTGAACATGCAACATACAATTGTCCATGGGGAAAAAAAATCCGTATTCAGATCTATACCGCATTCTTCTAATGATTGCCCTTGGGCTTTGTTGATGGTAATTGCTCATCGACCATTCCCTGTGTCCCCGTCGTCATTTACATATCCCCTTTTTGCCCCCCGGCGACCCCGTTGTAGTTGTGTCCCGGTCGTCATTTATATTCCCTGTGTCCCAGTCGTCATGTGTGTCCCGGTGTCCCGGTCGTCATTTATATTCCTTGTGTCCCGGTGTTCTGTCTTTAACATACGACAATAGATCAATTGTGTTGTAACTTTGTCCACGATCCCATTCTACACATGTAGAAATAGAAGCAATACGATTAGGTGAAGGCATTCCCAAAGGCTTGAGAAGTTTGTTTGCAATAGATAAGGTCAAACCTTCAATCATAACTAAAGTGCAGTTATAAACTTCTGTTGTAAAGTCCAAGGTGACCTTTCTAGCCGTATTCGGTTTAGTATATTCTCAGCCATTTGCGATTTGTATTTCTCTAATAACTCTGTAGGAGATGAAGGAGAGCAACTTTTGCCAGAAGACACGGGCCGTAATGTCATGTCTATGAACCGGCAATTGTCCAGGATTTAAAAGCTGCTGTATCTATTCCCAAGATGGTTTATATTTAAATGTAATAAATAACGCATGTGTAACCCTTTCTGGCGGCCTCCTCGAGATCAGCGGCCTTTTTCTCGGTGAATAGCTTTCTGTCTCTGTGGAGGAATTTATTTCTTACGTCGTTTAGACGTCTGTAGGTAACCATGTCCTTCGCTAGGCGTGTTTACGACGCTGTTCAATAATATCAAAAGTTTCCTGCGATATCCAGGACTTTTTTGGGGGCTTCAGACGGCCGATAGTACTTTCAGCCGAAAGCAAAATGCCGCCCTTGAATGGTTGCCATCTTTCTTCAGATCCCAAAACTTGACCAAGACAGTCGAAACGGTTTGAGATGGAGACAGCATAGACCTGGCGCGTGTTGGAGTTTGTGAGATTGTTCAGGTCTAATTTGGGAGGATGGTGGTCACTTTTCTGGGCTTTTGGGCGTAGTCTAAGGTTAGAGACGACAAGCCTGTGGTCGGTGTTTCCCAATTCTGCACTTTTGTAAGTTTGGCAATTAGCTATAGAGGAACGCCAGCGTCGGGACACGATTATATAGTCTAACATCTTTTTTTTCGTCCATCATTGCTATACCAGGTATATTTGTGAACTTCTTTCCTTCGAGAAGGGGTATTGGTGATCACGAGATCGTGCATGTTGCACAGATGACGGAGCCTTAGCCCATTTTCGTTCAAGCAGTCGGGTGTTACAGGTCCTAGAACACTGTTTTAAACGCCGTCTTTCAACGCCGTGTTGGGGCGTAGCAGACAATGATGGTCCATTTTCCATGTATGTGCCGGACTGTTAGTATCCTGTCTTATATTTGCTCGTAAGAAAGGAGGCACCTCCTGGTCCGAGAGTCTAGCACAAGTGCGACTCCATTAGTTTTAGTTCTTTGATCACCCGACCAGATTAGGTGATAGCCTTCACCGATGTCTTCAGAGTAGTTTCCTATAAGGCAAGCTTCAGTTACGCCTGCTACAGCCACACCAAAACGCTTGAGTTCTAGCGCAAGCATTGATTTTGCTCGAGGGAGGTTAAGGGTCAAAGCGTTCCAGGTGGCCTAGCGAAGACCTCCTTGGTCAATAAGGTTCAAACGATGGTCAAATTTCGGTCTAGGGACATGCTGAAGTCTTGAAGGGTAAAAAGAAGATCGATCATCCGAGGCAATAACATCACTACTCGTTGCAATTAGGTTCGGGTGGAGGGTCGCAAGCCCAACCGACCCTAGGTCTGGGAACTGATTAGCTAGAGGAGTCTAACTATTGAATGTCCCTGGGGTGGGCTCCACCCACCGTGTCAGGTCAAGGCCACCCTTTACTTGGAGCGTTTAGTTAGGGGATTCCCCCATATCCAGTGGCAAATGGTCAGCAGACTAAGGTCTGCTTCATTCTGGACATAACATGACGGTTATTTCTTTTGTTTGTTTTTTTTTTTTGTGATACACCACGCGCTTAAGTATGCCAATAGGCACTTGCGGTGTTTGTTTATATGGTTTAATTTTTGCTGTAAATAAAGATGTATCTATCTATCTATCTTATTTTCATAAATAAAATCAGCCAAAACTTGAAAACTAAATCAGGCAGTACTAAAGAAGGATATGGGGACTTTTTTTACCAGGGCACTTTATATTGAAGGGCTTGTCGTAGAAACTTTGAAAGTGCTCAATCAATTTGGAATTGGAACTACTAGTGACCTTTTTAACTACTCTGATATGTTGTATTAACCCAAAAGCTTTGTTATATAAATCTTTGGACTATTTTGAATAAACTTTTTTTACCAGGGCACTTTATATTGAAGGGCTTGTCGTAGAAACTTTGAAAGTGCTCAATCAATTTGGAATTGGAACTACTAGTGACCTTTTTAACTACTCTGATATGTTGTATTAACCCAAAAGCTTTGTTATATAAATCTTTGGACTATTTTGAATAAAATGACTACCTAAAAATTCCAACTGGATGTATTTCGAAAAAGCAAGACGTGTGGGGGCTAATTGCTGCCCTTTGATTACTAATCCAATGAGTCCCGTCCAAAGTCTAAACAACCATTCTCCCTTTAAAATCCTTATATGCCCCCTGGACATATCTGACAATTCTTGACCTGAGAGCTGTGTGGGTTGTGTGTTTTCTTCATAGACATAATTTTCAGACCTTTCAACTACGATGAACAAAATGCTATCTTCAAATTTTCATTGAACGTCATTGGAGAAAATGATGAGCGTGGAGAGGAGGGGGCTGATTGCTTTCAAATCACTCTTGACTTTTAAAATAGGACTATAACTTCTGATTTTAAATCAAATGAGCCACTTCTGAAGTTTATTCGAGCACCAATTCTATAAAAAAAATCTTATATGCCCCCGGGGTATGACTTAAAACATTAACCTAGGGCCTTTGAGGGTAGTGTCAACCCTGGGGGCATTGTTGTATGTTTTGTGAAATACTTTGAAAAAATGCTATCTCACAATTTTATTCAGGTTCAATGGAAAAGAGGGGTATTCAGGGGGGCCTAGCTGCCCTCCATCACTTTTTGAATCTTAAAAAGAAATTAGAACTTCTAATTTTCAGTTTTAACTGAAAATTAGTAACGCCCATAACTGTTGTAAATTTTTTAAAGCCTTTTTTTTTCTCTTCTTTCTAGGGCCACCGAGGTATGGTGGAATCGGCAAATCAAATTAATCGGCAAATTACTAACATACTTTCAGCTGTTTTAGAAGAGCACAGCAATTACGGCTTGGTTGTTACAGGTTAGTATATATACTCTCCCTTCCTCCTCTCTCTCCCCCCCTCTCTTTTTCTTTCTCTTTCTCTCTCTCTTTCTTTCTTTCTTTCCTCTCCCCCCTCTCTCTCCCTTTCTCTTTCTTCCCCTCTCTCCCATTCTCTCTTTCCCTCTCCTTCCCTCTCTCTATCTCCTTCTGTCTCTCTTTCTTTCTTCTCTCTTAAATTCTTAAATAATGTTAAAATTTTATAAAGATTTACTGACACTAGGTTTCTTTTTTGTAAAGTTCTTGGTCCCTATTCCGGCCCGATTTTTTTTTTTTTTTTTTTTTTTTTTTTTTGCACAAAATAGTGCTTTATTGAACTTAAATCTGTTTCGGTACCCAAAAAGAGTACTAGAGCTTCATGTTTACGATTAGTAAGGACTTTACGGTATTCTGTGACCATTGATTTGATACAATCACCCTTGGCTCGTATTTCTGGAATCTTTTTCAAAGAAATTTCAATTCGATAAAATTTATATATTTTGGAAGCATACATATTAGACCCTTTTGTTGTTTGTTTTTTTTTAACCTTATTTTTGGTAGAATTTGGTTACCATTGATTGGTTGCCCTTTATTCTCCGTTTGATTTACTATGAACTGTTTTATGTACTCTTCATTTTTGAATGAATTAATTATTCCATACTTTCAATAATAGTCATATTAAACAATTATTTTTAATCATGTTAACTCTTTCAATAATCATAGGCAGCCCAATAGCACTGTTTAAGTAAAGAGCAAAGTGAGTGCAGTATAATATTTATTTATTTTGTGTCTGCTTTGTTGTTGTTGTTGTTTTTTCTGGCCAGGGCACTTCGTATAGAAGAGGCTATCTTAGCAACATTGAAAGGGACCCACTTTATTGGAACTTAAAGTTCTAGTACAATTTTTAAGAGTGATTGGAGGGGAGCCAGACCTTTCATAACGGTGGATTTTTTATCCATCCATTTTGTTCAGAACAGTCCAAAGATCATAGAACAGGGCCTTCGGAGTTGAGACAAATCCTAGAGCCTAGGGGCAAGGATAGTAAGTTATATGCCCCAAGGGCATAACTTACTGCTCTTGCAAGATTACAGAGTGAAAAACTGAGAGAAATTTGCCAAGAACAGTTGAATACAAAATTGGAGTGTTTAAAATTTAACAATGTTGAAGATGATGGTAAAGTTTTAGGAGAATAATTTTGACTCTGCTAATGGCGTTATAGGGAAAAAAGTAGGAATGCAGGTAGAAATATTAATGAAAATTACTTATGTTTAATAGAAAGAAGAAGGGGTTTGTACAAAAACTGTCTGAGTGATAGATCATATGAAAATAGTGGAATGTAAAGAAAGTAGTGGGACCATTAAAAAATTAACTAAGGAGGTGTAAAGTGGATACCTTGGATAAAATTGCCTGGGATCTGGAAGATGTAGCTAGATTGCATAATAGTAGAATATCTTCCTGGAGCGATAATGAATTGAGAGTGATTAGTCAATCTGGACTTGTCCCAGTTAAAGATGGGACCTGACCCCCAATCAATGATAAAGAAAGAGTTAAAAAGAGATGGTCACAAAATATTGAGAATATGCTAAGCTGGGATAGAGTTACAGGGAAAGATATAGAGAAAAATAAAATAATGTGACACATTGGTTCTGAGGGAAGATTTATTTTGTGAGGAAGAATGAGTCACCGTAATAAAAAGATTACAAAATAATTGAATGCCAGGTGCTAATAGTGTGGTCAATGTGTTTTTTTTTTAATATGGTGGCTCTGAGGTTAGACATAAATTACTGGAGATAAATCTGATTTTTGAAAAAGTGGAAGCACTTAGCAATTTTTAGGAAGCCCTAATTAAACCCCTGTATAAGAAAGGTGATTAGAGTGAATGTCGCAATTAAAGAGGTATTAGCCGGGTTTCTATAGGTAGCTAATTACTTAGCAGGATGATACATTTTGGAGCGGGAGATGCTGTAAAGTTTTAAGAGAAGAAAAGTGCGGTTTTGAAAGATAAGAGGATGTGTCGACTGAATTTTAACTTAGGTAGATAATTGACAAATGCCATAGTTATCAAACAACTTTAGTCCTCAATTAAACTGAATATGAGTTAGCGTTCGATTCAGCTGATAAAACAGATTTCGCAAAGCAATTGCGATAAAATGAATAGTAATATTTACGAGAATAGCACTGCTGTGGTTAAGGTAGGAGACGGGGTTAGTAGCTAGTTTTGTATTAAATCAGGAACTGGGTGAGGTTGTGTTCTACCACCATTTATATGGACCATTGTGATCAACCTCCTTTTAAAGAACACAGGAAGGGCGATGATAGTACCCGAAATAGAGCGGAGAAGAAAAACTTTGGTCGACTTGACGATTTATACATTTCAGATGAAAAGTTTAGCAAAATAAATAAAATTTTTGAAATTGTACGAATTAAGGGTGCTAGAATTGGTTTGAGAATCTATGTTAGTAAGCATTCGTCGCTAAAACTAGGAATAAGTGAAGATGAAAGGGTGGTTTTTGATAACGAAAAGATCGATGAAGGTTTTTTAGCGATTGGTATGGAGGTGGAGCGTGCTTAGATGTGTTGGGCTTAGGCAGCTTCGTGCTGCGGTGCTTTGTTTAGTATTAGTAGTAATATTGCTAATGCTAGTAAAGTGCTCCAACTATTGCTCCAATTGAAACTACTGGCAAGGCTAAGGATATTATGAAAAGAGCATCAAAAGGGTGTCAAAAGGGTACATAGTAATATTTTTGAAACGGCTTACTATATCAAGGTGATGTTTCTGGGACTTCAGGGATTTCCCAGAGGTTTCACGAGTCTCAGAATTTCGCATCAAACTAAAAACAAGCAGAGATGAAAATGAGTAGGAATGACAACCCCACACCTTCTCAAGACCAGAGCATAACTTGTACTTTACTGAAAGCAAGAAATATTTTAAATGCCGTCACTAATCTTACAGTCATAAATAAAAATCATTAATATTTTAAGTAATAAATATTAATATGTGTACATTAAATTGAAAATCCTCGCTTAATCGTTTTTGTATTTTTTTTTTTTTTTTTTTCAGTAAAATGAAAATTATGTTCTGATCTTGTAGAGGCATGGGGGTCGTCAACCTTTTCTATGTTGTTTTCTGCTCGTTTTGAATTTGAATCGATTATTTGTTGTAGTTTCTTTTTTTTTGGGGGGGGGGTCATTTATTTGTTGATAGTAATTTGTGGTAGTTTTAAGCTTGGAAGACTATTTGACTTCATTTCTTCTCGTTTTTAGTTTGACGAAGCTCTTTAATATTCTTTCTGTTTTTTCACATTATTTATATGTTACTTTTTCAGTTTATAAGGGATTAACATTAAACCCTTGAAAGTTTGTCAATAAAAATAAATGACGAGTATTGCTTTTTGTTTCTATTGAATAAAATTTTGTGAAATTGGCAGTCTAGAAGTTTCCAAACTAAAAAATGATTATGTTACGAAGATTCTGCCTATTACTTGTCCTAAAAATGCATACAGTTCTCGACTTTAATTGGAATGATATTTATTCCAGGTCACAGCTTTTCTCCTCCAGGTATCAATTTTTCATCTTCCCTTCATTAAGTCAGGGATGATCTTTAGGATCCCTAACTGGGGGCTTTCCCTCTCTAATTGTAAAAGTGTATACAATATTAAAAAAAAATCGCACCAAAACTGTAAAACGTCAAGGTATTTCTGTGCCCAACTCCATGGGTTTTGCTATCCTCTTCTATTTTGTGATTTCCTCTAGCCAAAGAATGAGAACCTTCTCTTGCGTTTTCTCTTCACAACCTTTCTGCCGCATAGACTCCTTGTAACTTTGCATAACTCTAATTGTTTGGTGCATATTAATTGTCATGTATTGCTTATAAGTCAGGTTTGCATGTCCACACCTTTAGCTTAATAAAGATAAGCCAATCACTCGAAAGAAAGCTGTTGTCTTTTTGGTCATTTTTCTAAGGAGTTTTTAACTGCAGCGCATTAGCAGAGTTTATATAACACTTTGAACAAAATTTAAAATACATCTCACCTAACCAACTTATCATTTTTTCTGCTAAAATTTCTTTGTCATCAACATGCATACCCACCGCAGATTATATGCTACAACATAACATTCCAGTTACTATACCTTCTATGGTATTGCTATACTTTATATGGTATACACAATCCACAGCAAACATTGGTAATTGGGGTGTTAGAAAGTCGGTCGAGGTCATTCACATAGATGAGGAAGAGGGTTGGCCTAAGAATAGAACACTAGGGTTCTATGCACTAATATTAAGACGCGCCAGCTACATTTGCGGTGTTGTTGCTAAAAAGAAGGAAAAACAAAAGAATTAGCAACAAGTAGACAGGAGGGAGGCAAAAAGATACTTTTTTTTACACACAACAGTCTTAGCTCTCAAGAGCCCTCGTTAAGAAACAAGCTTGGTGCCCTAGTCAGACTGAGATGAGATTTTCAGAGAATAGCCTTAATTTTTCATTAATTTTTTATGACTGGTAAAAGCTGAAGGTTGAAACGGGATTGGACGAATGAGATGTGTTTGCAAGCGTGTCGCTCTGAGAAGACTTGACACCATGGCAATTTCTTAGTAGTAGGACAATTCTTTATTCATTTTTCTTCATTTTGTTCTTCAATCTCAGCAAAAAAGACGTGTTCTTTTTTTTTTAATTTACTTGAGAAATTTCTCGCTCAAGACTTTTTTCTCATTAGATCAGACAAAACAATAAGTTTTGTCGCCAGGTCAGGCAAAGCAGACTGTGACTAGGGTAGTGATGAAGGATGCTGTTGAGTTTTTCAAGGGAACTTAGGAAATCATATAAGAAAATGTTAAAGATAGTAAAGAGGAGAAAGAAGGGGGGGGGGTCCTAAAGAAATCCAAATAGCAACACAAGATAAGAGTCACAAAATCTTTTTTAGAAAAGGAAAAATTCATTGTAAAGGAAAAATGACCCAAAAACTCCACCAGCAGAAACGTGGTCAGAGGAATCGAGAAAGAAAAAACATTATTTTCATAAACTGATAGGTCCAATAATGAAACAATTTGGATTCCCTCTTAAGGAACGTAAATAAATGGATCTCGCAACGGCCAAAGAAGTAAAGAATAACTTAATAAAAATGAAGTGACAGTCTGCTTTTGACTTGGATAGAATATTAGTGGTATTCTCGGAGTTATTAAAACTTCAAACAATTTTTATGAAAATAATATCGTCGGATTTTGGATATCAGAGGACTCTACCGTAGAAGTTCAAGGTCCTACCTACGAAAATGTGGAATTGGTATTTTTCCAGAAGAAAGATCACGGATGCATGTTTATTTATTTCTTTTTTTTTCAGGGGTAATTGTATCGAACCAACCGTCGAAGAAAACTAAGAGAGCCCTCCTTCGAGCTAAAATCAAATTTGTATGTTCTTTTTAAAAGTTTTTCTTTAATTTGGTAAAAATTAGAGTGAAACTTTTCCCATCCCTATCCCTTTTCAAAGACAAATAAACAAAATTTTTAGATAAATATTTAATTCAGTATTGTTGAAAGGTCCAGTAAATAAGCCTCTGAAGAGGACACAACTCTCTCTAGTCCCTTAGGAAATGACTGAAAGTTATGAAATTTGTTAATTCGTTATATATATTAATTTTTTTGGCAAATGTATGGGAATTTCATTTATGGAATTTTCTATGGGGGTGGGGCATATTCTAGCAGGTCTATGATAGACCTGGCAGGAAAAGATTGTCTATGATAGTTTTCTTCCTAGGCTATTGAAAGTTCTTAAGCCGAACTGGCCAGACATGACAATAAACAATCAAGAGAGATAAAACTCTACAAAAAGAAAATTTCAAACGAGACGACGGCCAGTAGCATTAAAAGACTAAAACAACGCGGATATTTCGCTTGTATAAAACAGGGCGTCTTCAGCACAAGACAGAAAATTAAAAGAAAAACTAATGATCTTTGTCATAACTACTGAATATCCAAAAGTAAACTGGTTTCATTCGAAGGCTCCTAAATAGAAATCCTTAAATAACAGCATTGACTTCCAGTGTTTTATAGTTCAATTTTCAATAGGAGGAACAGTAAACAAAGCAGCAGCCATAGATACAGAGGCCTTCTGTATGACGGTGGTTATAGGAGACGATGTAGTCTCGAGGCTCAGTGTTCATTCGGTGGAACTTATTATTGGACAAATTTGGGATGAGCTTTGGAAATGTAAGATCCCTAAGGTAAGTTTTCTTTATAGCATTAAATAGATGATGCTTGATAAACTGGAAGACCTTTTTCGTATCTATTGGGTAATAAATAGTTAAATTTGGTGTACAAAAAAATATTTTTTTGTCTTTTTTTAGCCTTGCTATTCTACTTTTAACATCTTCAATGCTCTCACCGTCTTTGCTAATAACACTACCAAGATAAGTGAAGCTGCCCACCTGATCAATCTATTCGTTATCCAACGTCACCTTTTTATCTTCACTTATTCCTAGCCTTAACATTAATTTTAAAGCCTATTCTTTCACCCTGAACCCGCAAAACCTCTAAAAATTTCGTTCAGTTTACTGACTTTTTCATCTAATATGCTTATATCATCAGCATAATCTAAGCCCAGAAGAGGTTTTCCTCCCCATTTGATTCCGTGGTCTCCAATTGCCTTTCCTCTCCTCCTTAAGACTAAGTCCATCAAGGTGATCTATATAAATGGGGATAGAACACAACCATGTTTAACTCTTGATTTAATACAAGACCAGCTACTGACCTTATTTCCTACCTTAACCGCAGCAGCATTATTCTCGTACATAGCACAAATCACTTTAATGCATTTGCTGGTATACCTTGTAAGGATAATACCTTTGCTAAAGCTCTTCTATCAACAGAATCAAATGCTTGCTCATAATCTATAAGACTGAGGACCAAAGGTGTTTGACAACGAAGGCACTTCTCAATTATTAACCTTAAAGTGAAAACTTAGTCGACACATCCTCTACCTTTGACGTCGAGAAGCGGGATTGAATCGATCACAAACGAAAGGTTATCGTATAACTCAAGTTTAAGAGTGTCATCAACATCATTTGTAGGCGTATAGCACTCGATTATCGACAATTTGGCGTGGTGGTTGCTTGCATTGGTTGTCATGAGAATTAAAGGTTCGGATTCGAAGCTTATCGTTGACGTTTTGTTAGAGGTCCTTGTTTCACGGGGATAGATCGTCTAGCCAACGCATAATTGTTTTTTGGCTCGGCTGGGGGGTAGGGATCCCAGTCCCTGACTATTGGGCCGGATCACAGCAGGCCTACCCAATGTACAGTTCGGGATTTGACAAATAAGCTCTTTTTGTAAGATATTGTAAGTCGTAGTAGTTATATTTGAATTTTTAAAATTATGTAAACAGTCGGGCTTGTTTGTAGTCTTACAGCAGTCTTGGTTGCCATATATGTTATTTTTTCCAAACAAATTGTGGCAATTTTGCCTGGACTTACTTCGAACCTCACTATTTTTATTTTGTACTGATCAGAGTTTTCGTAGAATGAAAACTTTTTATTTGGGGTCTTCTGCTGTTGATGGAGTTAGCCCTATTCATCCTAAAAAAAAAAGAGAAAAAAAATGAAAATGTTGACCACTGAAGTACAATTATGTTTGCACTTCTTTTGTGCCACATTTTTTTCGCAGTGGGAGAATCAAATGAAATAACAATTTAACTTGCGTGGATAACTACTAGGTTTGTATATTTATGTTAAGTATATAAGGTGGTTCGCCCCTTATCAATTCCTCTCTCTTTACACTAAAGGTTGAACTTTGTTCCAGCTCCTTAAGAATGACCCCTGAATCATAAAGGCCGTTTAAATAGAATAGATAGCTGTTTTGAAATTACTAAAATTACTTCAGGGTAAAGAGTGAGATAATGAGGAGAGGATGAACCCCACAACCCAAAAAAGGTCCAATTCGCTGTTTAGTGTCAGTAAAAAACAAAGAAATGGCCAATGTCATAAATTCATAAAATTGCAAACGGTAAAAAAGTCAGACAATAGAAAATCATACTATTAAAGCAGGGAAAACAAATTTAAACAAAAGTCGAAGTAGCAAGAATTAGAAATAACATAATAATCTCTAAGACTATAAGATGAAAGTGAACTATGAAGGGGGGGCTATTGATCTAAAATTTCAACTATGTGAGGGATAAATGTTCTTTTACAAAGAACGTTATACGACTTTTAGTTGAGTTTTCCTCCTTTTTTCAAAAATAAGGCGAATTTGAAACGTGATAAAACCTATATATTTAAAATCAGCATAAAATTCCAATTCTTTTGATGTATATATTTGTTCTTCAGATTCTTTTGATGTATCCACTCGTATCAAAATTCAGTTTTTTAGAGTTTCGTTGCTATTGAGCCAGGACGCTTCTTACAACAGTTCGTTACCACGAACTGTTTGAACTTGCTTCTTCCTCTTAAGCTTTTTTATCCTCCTATATTGTTAAGGTAACAAATGAGAATTTTCTTATATATCACAATTCGCCATTGCAAACTGATTTTTCAAATCATTTCTCTTTTTAGCTCATCTTTTTCTTTTTTTTTCTTTTCATCATGATTTTAGTCAGGTCTTTAGTTTAAATAATCATCAAACATTCATTGGCCTCTAGTTTCTGCTATTTTGGTGTACAAACCAAGGGTGTTTGCATCTTTGCATAAATTCCTAAATTTTAGTTGCGATTTGCATTTTTTGCCCTTTTAAGTTTTATTTATTTTTGCTGAGTTAATAAGTAATCCTAGCTGAAGGTACTGCAGGTGGTGAAGTGACGCAAATACTTCACTTTCATTTTGATTTTTTTATTTGTGACTTCCTGAAGTATTGATTAGTGCTTTTCTCTTATAACCCAGACGCATTGACATTTTGAAGGTTTATTTCATATTTCAGAGATTTTTGGGGATCGAGTTATATTGATTTTGATACATCTGTATGTATAGTATTAGATATTAGATGAATATTGCATCGCTTATTGTCTTTAACAGTATATTGAATGTCGCCATTGTATTTATATTCCAATTACTATAGTGGTTACCACTTTAAATCGCTTTGTTAAAAAGTCGCAAGTTTAGACAAAAGGAGCGCATATTTTCAGATTTAATTGATATTTTAAGTGTATTAATTAACGGATATAATAACATCTGAGTGTAAAAATGTCCAATTGCCAAATTTACAAAGCCCACCTAGCTCTAGAACTGGTAGCTGACACTCAAACGCTAGTCCTCGGACATCTAGTCTCGGGAAAAACAGCTGTTGCACTATTTAAAGTCTTTTCCGTGTCTGATTTTATTGGAGTCATTATGTCATTCACTATATGTCTTACCCCATTGTAATGTTCGAACTTAATTTCGTTTTTCATGCATTTTGGTTTTACAAGTAATATGTCTTCAGGGTTCAATTTTGCTTTAAACATTCTGAAATTTTTTGAAATTCTGGCATTCCGCCTCCTTCAATCAGCCCTGAGGAAGCCTCAAGATTCCTCTCGAAGTTCTGTTCTATAGCCAGATCAGCTGACAACCCAGTTCACTACCATAGTCATAAAAGATTTATATATTTCCAAGTGTCAAATTGGATTATTTATTAATATATAACAGGATTGGATCACTTGTCTATATTTCACATAGAAGTCTTGTTTTTTTCAAAAGACGTTCTTCCCACTGACCCAGTCTCTCTGCTCATAGGAACTACTTAATTTTGCCAGCCATTTTGAGGTACTACCTACAACTGTTTTTTACAAGTGTGATAGCTCTAAAATTCATTTATTTCAAAACAATACAGATTATTTAATTTTTTTTTTGTCCTTCTTGCACTATGATTGCAGACTTGCTCACAATGGTAACATAATGAGTTACATTATACCGAACTGACTATCGGCTGACTATCAAAGTACCCCTCTATTTTTGTCTAATTCTTGCTGCATTATAATGTTAGTGCTATTCATTTCGGCTGAAATACCTGCGCAATAAAATAAGTAAAAAATGTTGCCAGAAAATCTGTCTAATGCCAAAATTTCTAGTACAGGGTGCTCCTGGGCCAATACCCAGAAAATGAACATGACAGTGAAAGAAACCTCGATCCAGAAAGAGGGATAGATCATGCTGAGGTGAGTGAATTGAGTGTTTGTTCTGAGGATTAATTTGTTTGTCAGGCTCACCTTAAGCAGTTTTCAAAAATAATAACATGAGGGTAAATCTGAAATTAACGTTGCTTTTACTTGATTCTTTTTTCTTCAAGTAGTACGAACGTGGTAAAAATGAACTGTTGGTTAATAAATTTATTTTACAAACAGCTTCGAGTTCAGATCATTTTTTGTTTTTTCGAATTTTAAAGGATATAAGAGTGTAAATAAACAATACAAAATAACCAATTAAAGAAGCTTATAAACTAAAGAAGAGGATTGGGGAGTATTGGTATAGATGCACAGCCTGTTCAAACTTATGTTGCGTTAAAATCCCATTGATATAATATTGTAGAAACAAAGTAGGGTTTTCAGTTTTATCTTTCAGGTAAATTTGAAGCATAAAACCGAATCACGATGCATTGCGTTTATCCAGATTGTCAAAAGGGCATATTAAATTGTTGTCAAAAGGGCACATTAAATACAATTTGAATCATAAAACCGAATCAAGATGCATTGCGTTTGTCTTGATTGTCAGAAGGGCATATTAAATTGTTGTCAAAAGGGCACATTAAATACAATTTGAATCATAAAACCAAATTGAGATGCATTGCGTTTATCCAGATTGTCAAAAGGGCATATTAAATTGTTGTCGAAAGGGCATATTAGATATATTTTGAACCATAAAACCGAATCAAGATGCATTGTGTTTATCCAGATTGTCAAAAGGGCATATATTATTAAAATTGTAGAAAATGTTATCCAATGAAATTATATATATATTTATATATATATATATATATATAGTCAAATCTAAAGTCAAAATCAAAATTATTCAGTATCCTTTGAAGATGTATGCGTCATAGCCTTCTACATTTTTGGTCTTGAATTAATTAGCGAATTCTTCCAGGACGTCACGTTGTAATAGATCGGTCTGGAGTTTAAACATTAAAGATATAATAATTAAAATTGCAGAAAGGGGAGTTTTTCTGATAAAATAAAGTCTAAGATCCCAACATCTTCCTCGTAAGAAAAATGATTGCCACCACGCCATTGGTCAGAGCCTAAAAACATAAAATATATAACACTAACTGCAAAATCACCAAACTTAATTATGTTCTCGTCTTTCTTTTTTGCACCTTTCCACTGCAGATACCCGTTGGCTCATGGATCTGTGACTATACCATCTGCTTGTCTTAGTTCCATTCCCATTTATTATCTCTTTCAAACTGATCAAAGCTATTGTCTATAAAACCCATATTATAGTTTGAGGTTCCAGAGAAGGAAGAATCCACGAGATTTGTGGAACTTAATCGTGCTGAGCATGATTAAATCTAAAAAATTTCTCGCTCTAACGAAATTTACGACTAGGAAAAGCGTAGACTCAGGTTATGGCACCCTTGATGATGCCAAAAATCAAGAAAAATTGGTTTAACTAGCCTGTAAATCTTCATCGGCGGAAAACTACATCTAAATTAAAACGCGAATTGCCCTTTGGCATAATTTGAAAATATGCATGGCCAAAAATACGAAGGTCAGTGAAAACGTTATGGGTTCAGGGAAATGAGTAAGTAAGACGGCACTAGACCCTTGAGGTCCAAACCGGAGGTGCTGATCTCCGTTTCATGGCCCTTTAGCCAGGAGGTTAGCTCACTTGCAATTAGATGTATCAGAAGTAGTAAATAAATATATTGCTTCGTTATTAAAGCTTTTGAAATATTTTTGGCTCTTTTTTCAGAGCCGATTGTTGCATGAGACTCAACTTCCATATAGATTGACGGAGCCTGAGAATTCTTTTGATGAGATTCATAGCACTGAACCGATACAAGAAGAGCCTATCAAAGAAACAGAAGAAGAAGTAAGAATCGAAATATCTCCAGCAGAAAGCATAAGCCAAGAAAGTCAAGAAGAAAAACGTGAAAAAGAGAATAAAGACAAAGAAGTCAACGATCATATAACTAAAGAGAAAGTTTCCGAGTCTAAAAAAGAAGCCGTTGATGAAGGAGAGCCTAGCACAAGCAAGAAAAACCATGACTTTCAAAGTGACAAAATGGATGATTCTCCAAGTGACTCAGAAGAACAAGTTAAAGTTGACGACAAAGAAGTCAACGATCATATAACTAAAGAGAAAGTTTCCGAGTCTAAAAAAGAAGGTGTTGATGAAGGAGAGCCTAGCACAAGCAAGAAAAACAATGACTCTCAAAGTGACAAAATGGATGATTCTCCAAGTGACTCAGAAGAACAATTGAAAATTGAATCTGTACTGTTTGAGATAAAAGTAAGATTCACTGTTTTGGTACAAGAAGAGCCTATCAAAGAAACTGAAGAAGAAGTAAGAATCGAAATATCTCCAGCAGAAAGCATAAGCCAAGAAAGTCAAGAAGAAAAACTTGAAAAAGAGAATGAAGACACAGAAGTCAACGATCATATAACTAAAGAGAAAGTTTCCGATTCTAAAAAAGAAGCCGTTGATGAAGGAGAGCCTAGCACAAACAAGAAAAACAATGACTCTCAAAGTGACAAAATGGATGATTCTCCAAGTGACTCAGAAGAACAATTTAAAGTTGAACCTGTACCGTCTGAGATAAAAGTAACATTCACTGTTTCTACTCCTGAACATGATCAAGAAAACGCTGTAGCAGAAGAGGCTGTTAGAGAAGAGGTAGAGCAAGAGGCTGTAGCTGAAAGCGAATTATTCATACCTGGAAAAGTACTACACATTAATCCAAGGACCAATACAGAGTAAATTTTTTGTTAATATTTCAAAAATGTGTTGTCTCCTTAGATTTTCTTTTTATATTTTTTCTATTAGTCTAATCTCATAAATGGGCATAGAAAATTGAATCAAATAAAAAAAAAATGTTAGTTCCCAAAGCCAAAGCTTGTTAGGTTGCGCGGTTTCTTACTAAAAAAATTAACACAACAAACGCAAATTTTCATCATAAAAATATAATACAATCTAATATATCAAATGCAATATAATCTTAATAACATTTAATTATTTAAAATATTTTTCTTACTTCTGAAATTGTTCTGTTACGGAGCCTTCCATACCATCTTATCTCCATGGGCTCAACGTACTGGAATTTGAAATGGAAAGAGGTAAGGGTCTAGCCTCTGCGGTTTTACGTAAAGTGTGAACCTTAGGCCGAATTGACGGATATGACTTTGCATTTTGGAAAGCTTCGTAGAGCTCTTGTCTGGACCCAAAAACGTTTATTTTGGTTTGTCCTTGAGCCAGAGCCTTTAGTGTGTGAAGTGACTAGGAGTTTTATAGCCTATGTGAGAGAGACCTATCTGAAGTTATGTAGTCAAGCTTTCGTTTCATCAAACCATGTTTCTGCTTTCGAGTGGAACGCTCTGTTCTAGCAGGCAAGCAAGCAGGCACCAGTTCCAAATTGAAGATGGACTAAAATATGTAAGTGACAAAAATATATAGCAGCTGCCCAGCCCCATAGCCAATATGTTTTCTTTGAGTGATAAATAGAAAAAATTCAAAGAAACAAAAAATTGGGGACTGAAAGTGCTGCCATCTATTGTTTCTACCCATTTCTGTTCATGATTTCAGCTGGGTTTATTATTCGGTTTTTCGCACTTGGGATTGCAGTAGAGAAATGGTATCAGATGTCCCTCTTAAACTTAATTGTTGTTTCATTGCTAAAGAAATTAAAGTTTATCCTTTGCTCCTGTGATGACGTTAGAAACTAGGCCTATGGCAAAAAAAAGTCATCTGTTGAACTAAGACAGATAGGTTTTTTTTTTCAACAGGTCGATAGCTCTCGATGGGTTGATCAAAGTGTATGTCATCCATTTATTGGTAGAAAAATTTCTTCATGAGCAATATCAGTTTGAAAGTTTGAAGGGGTTGACAACTTTAGTAGTAAGGTATACACTGAAACCAAAAATAGGCCGATACCAATTGTGAGACATATACGGGAGTTTTGAGCAACAGTCGGCAATGAGAGGTTTGCAACTTTTGCTAACAATTTGGGTCCAGTGGTAAGACATGTAGGGGGCTTATAAGTAACAATCGGATGCTAGGCTACAATTATCTTCAGTGATGAGGAGTTTGCAACTTTTACTAGTTGTAACGAGGGGTTTGAAACTTTTGTGAGTTGGTTTACCTAGTATCAAACAGTTCGTGGTAACGAACTGTAGTAAGGAGCGATCCGGCTCAATAGTAAACAAAACTCTAAAGAATTGAATTTTGATATCAATAGCTACATCAAAAGAATCGCATTTTAATGCTGATTTTAAATATATAAGTTTCATCAAGTTTAGTCCTACCCATCAAAAGTTACGAGCCTGAGAAAATTTGCCTTATTTATGAAAATAGGGGGAAACACCCCCTAAAAGTCGTAGGATCTTAACAAAAATGACACCATCAGATTCAGCGTATCAGAGAACCCTACTGTAGAAGTTTCAAGCTCCTATCTACAAAAATGTGGAATTTTGTATTTTTTGCCAGAAGACAAATCACGGGTGCGTGTTTATTTTTTTTTTATTTTTTTTTTTTTTCAGGGGTCATCGTATCGACCAAGTGGTCCTAGAATGTCGCAAGAGGGCTCATTCTAACGGAAATGAAAAGTTCTAGTGCCCTTTTTAAGTGACCAAAAAATTTGGAGGGCATCTAGGCCCCCTCCCACGCTCATTTTTTTCCAAAATCAACGGATCAAAATTTTGAGATAGCCATTTTGTTCAGCATAGTCGAAAACCATAATAACTATGTCTTTGGGGATGACTTACTCCCCCACAATCCCTGGGGGAGGGGCTGCAAGTTAAAAACTTTGACCAGTGTTTACATATAGTAATGGTTATTGGGAAGTGTACAGACGTTTTCAGGGGGATTTTATTTTATTTGGGGGTGGGGCTGAGGAGAGGGGGCTATGTTGGAGGATCTTTCCTTGGAGGAATCTGTCATGGGGGAAGAAAAATTCAATGAAAAGGGCGCAGGATTCTCTAGCATTACTATAAGAAAACAATGAAAAATAAATATGAAAACGTTTTTTCAAATGAAAGGAAGAAGTAGCATTGAAACTTAAAACGAACAGAGATTATTACGCATATGAGGGGTTCTAAAAATACTTAAGCATAAAGAGCGAGGTATTTAGGAGGAGATAAATACCTTGCTCTTATGCTAAAGTATTTTTAGTAATTTCAACTATTTATTCTACGGCCTTTCTGATTCAGGGGTCATTCTTAAAGAATTGGGACAAAACTTACGATTTAGTGTAAAGAGCAAGGTATTAACGAGGGTACAAACCCCCTCGTATACATAATAAAAATATAAGGTTATGAAAGTTTGTTACGTAAGTTAATTCTTAAGTTACGCATATTTTTTAATAATAAAAACGTTCGTTAAAATTAAAGTTCGTTAAAAGTTCTAGTTGCCTTTTCAAGTAACCGAAAAATTACACGGCAACTAGGCCTCCTTCCTCACCCCTTATTTCTCAAAATCATCTGATCAAAACTAAGAGAAAGCCATTTAGCCAAAAAAAGGAATTAATATGCAAATTTCATTTTAATAATTTATGTGCGGAGAGCCAAAACCAAACATGTATTAATTCAAAAACGTTCAGAAATTAAATAAAAAAAAACTAATTTTTTTAGCTTAAAGTAAGGAGCGACATTAAAACTTAAAACGAACAGAAATTACTCCGTATATGAAATGGGTTGTCCCCTCCACAATCCCTCGCTCTTTACGCTAAAGTTTGACTTTTTGCCACAATTCTACTTTTAAAAACAATTAAAAGCTTTAGCGTAAAGAGCGAGGGATTGTGGAGGGGACAACCCATTTCATATACGGAGTAATTTCTGTTCGTTTTAAGTTTTAATGTCGCTCCTTACTTTCAGCTAAAAAAATTAGTTTTTTTTTATTTAATCTATTTTAGGATCCTTACAGATTAGCGATATCGGCGTTTAATCCAATGGAGGAAACAAAACCAAAGTGTTGCTCTCGCAACACTTTATCCGGTGAAGCCAAAGAAATGCTACTGCAACACCTCGCTTTGCTCATGCAACTTAGATCTAGTTACAAATATATGTATGTGATAAATTGTATTAACCAAACCCTTACACGTATATATCATTAATAATAAAATGACTACAATATTTTTGGTAAAAGTGGCAAATCTAATCAATTTCAATCACAACTAATCAATTTCTTCTGCACTCACCATTCTGTTTTCAAATTTCATTTGATTTTTATTTCAACTTTACTTTCCCTCGTGAAGTCCGTTCCTATTTTTGAATGTTTTCTTCTATCCTTCTTTTAATCATGACGCTCTGTTTCATTTTGCTTTTTAAAAAATGAGCAGAAATTGAGCAAAATAACAGAATTTCTTACTTAATAATATAATTAATAAAATTAATTGCACGAATATTCTTTTTTTTCTTTAAATTGACAAGTAAATAAATATAGTTTTAAAGTGAAAGTGTTTCGTCAGCAATCATAGAAAGGACAAAATTACAATTTCTCGCTTAACTTTCTACACATTCGCTCTTTTAAGATTAGTAAACCTGCAAATAACAGAAAGAAACTTTGATATTGAAATATATTGTATAACCAAATTATTATTAATTTAATAAAAAGAACTAATTTTGTGGGTCTTCCATGAATGTGTTGTTGAAAAGCCTCTCAGCAACTTATTAAATTAGTAAGCTAGGGAGTTATAAAAAATTAGTAAATTACGCACTCACAAAAATTAATAAAAATTAGCCATTTTATTGTTTCTGTTAAGTTTTGAAGCTACGTGTCTTAAATCACCTGCTTACACCCATAGCTCTTATATTAGGGCCGTATCCAGGGTTTTTTTTTTCTTTCTTTTTTTTTACAGAAAGATTTTTTCTGGAAAGGGGAAGTGTACAAAAACTTTAAAAAGCGCATCAAAAGTACGTTTATATTCATTTTGTTACGTTTTAACGATTCGGAAAAGTATTTCTGTGGGAGGAGGAGTTGAACCCCGAAACGTTCCTCTTGATACGGCCTTGCTTATAATATTAGAAAATTGTCCAGTTTACGGTGACAGGAAAACCAAAATAACTAAATAATTTCCCCTTTTTTTCAGTTCTGAGGGGACTCAACGAGTGAAATTGGCTCGTCGAATTGAGTTTCGAAAAATTATTATTTCAGATTATGTGATTAAGGACCATTCTTCGGAAACAGTGAAGAAAATCTTCCAGAAAGTATGTAACGGAGAGATTTAACGGAGTATTTTATAATTTGGAGAGAATCAGAACTTTGCTGTCAAGTGTTTTTTTTTTACTGAAGAGCTTTAATTTTGTTCAATTGTACTAGTTTGATTTAGTTTATAGTTTGACTAGTTTAATAAGTTGATTCATTTGTACTAGTTTGATTGATATATATTAGATAAGCTCGGTAGTAGTAATCTTTGTCTGTTTTAAGTGTCAACTTCACTCTGCTTCCCTTGGAAAAACTTTTTTAAAATTAATTTTCACTGAAACTGTAACAAGATTCTGTGACAAAGATAAGGTCACTTTCTTACGTTACATTTAACCTTGCATACTCATCCTAGGACACAAACTCAAATCCTTGAAACTGATTAGCCAAAGCGTGGGAAAGAAATCTTCCTCAAGGGCATGCTAAAACATATCGGCTTATCATGAGAAAAACCCATACCGAAAGCGATGTTCCCAGGGGACGTCTAGGCATACATGTAGTACTTTTCAGTCCCTGATGAAGAAGATGAAGCTGTGCTGTTTTTAGTGTTTTCGAAGCTGTAAGTTTTGCAGTACCGTCGTGTATTTAATAAACTTAATTCAAAATATACGTACTGCCCTTGTCCAATTTAATTTTTTGAGAAAGAATGAACATGGCAGGACTTCTCACCAATTCTTATTTTAAGGTTCAATTATTGAATTATAATTTTAATCCTTTGGTTTTTTTTGGGGGGGGGGGGTCAGGACTACGGACGAAACAATTAAGGGACTAAACCCTTTGGTAAAGTTAACAACCAAACATCTGAATTCGGCTCTGCTGGGATGGGCGAAAACAAAATAAAAACTTGACTCTAGACAGGACATGGAAGGAACTGGTCTATTTACATATATACAATTAATTCTTTTTTTTTTAATTAATTCATGTCCCTTTATTGCCATCAATGATCTGTGATGTCACTAATCTGTCGTACTAGAATTAGTCACTGAAATAGACTGCTGGTTTGTGATCAACCGTGATAATTGTAGTAGGTATTAATTATTGGTTTGCCAAGTGAAGTAATTATTGAAACCACATTGCCCCTGAACCCTTAGGTTAGGAGAAATAGGTTATTAAGTCAGACATACTTTTTATTAAATAACGGCTGGTAAAATAGCAGTTTAAACCGCTTTTCAGCAAATTCAAGAATTTTTTGAGCTATGTGAATAAAACTTAACCTTCCATTTACCGAGTCTAAATGAAACACGTGCCCGTAAATTTGGTCCCAAGAACAAGTTCCTAACTGTGCCACTTCCTTTAACCTGACTCTATAAAATCGTATTTCAAGCTCTTTTCTTGGACTATAGGATTCAGTAGAGCGGTTCTTAGAATTTTAGCCAGCTTCTAAACCAAATTGAAACTTTTGCTTGACTCAAGACCTTTTCTCCATAATTTTAGACAAAATGAAGACAACATTATTCAGAAAAGCTGTATTGAAAATAAAAAAAATCAGCTTATAAACTTTCAATGGAATTTGGCAAGTTTGAATGAATATTAATCAATCACAGTTGTTTAAAGCACAAGGCACATTAGAAACATCAAACATATTAAATGATTATTTAAAATTAAACAATGTACAAACCAATATTCAGCAATTGTTTAACATTAAACAAAAATGAAATCAATATTAAACGAAAAAAGCAACAATAAAATACAAGAAAAGAAAAGCAGCATCCATATAAAATGAAAAGCACAGTTGACATGATATTTAATATTAAAGCTGATTGTTAGATAAAAAAAAAAAAAACATAAAAAAGGACAGCTCTTTCTGGTAAATTGTATAAACTGAGATTCTACTTTTAGTGAGAAAATTGTATTCTATATTGAAAGAGTTAGCAATGAATACGAAACATTTTGCATTTACTTGAATCAGGTATGTTCAACACAAAAACTGTGCTTCTTACGAAAATAACACTAAAATTCCAAAAGCAAACATTGAAAATATTAAAAAATATAGAATTACACATCTAAATGAACTGATATGTACTGGAGTTTTACAAATCAAGACTAACACCACAAAGCATTGTGAAAATATATACAGATTGGCAGATTCCATAGCAGAGATCCTCAAATACATATAAATCAGGTTCAACAAAATTTTGAATCTGCATCGGCAGATGAAAATTAAATCTAAGATATTACTATAAGAGAAAGACAATATGTCTGATATATAATGATTATTTTAAGGTTTTATATGGGTTAAATAATTTTAAAAATTAAATTTATAAGATAATATGCATAAAAAAAAATGCCAAAATGTCATAAATTTCGTCTTCAAACATGAAACGGTCTTGAATCGACTTAGTTAAGACTATATAATAGTTTCGACAGGACTGGTAAAAGAGCTCAATATTGTCGAAACTATTATATAGTCTTAACTAAGTCGATTCAAGACCGTTTCATGTTTGAAGACGAAATTTATGACATTTTGGCACTGCTGGAACTAGGGAATGCAAGGAATTTAAAGCCAAAATCTCTAAGGCCACTATTCGCGAGACTTACTGTTCTAACAGAAAAGTGTTGTGTTCAAAAAACGGACGTAGAATGGAGATCTCAGGCAATGATCGATGTCACTGAGCTCCATTTGGGAGATACTCAAGTTAAAGACCTGACAGTTAAGCAGTACTAGATGAATATACTTAGTCTGAAGACTTGCAGTGGTGAAATCAAGTACTCATAATTCCGGAAGTGCATATCACTGATATTTCCGTTACTCTTTAGTATTGTACCAGCTGAGCGTTTGCTTAGTCTCCTGAAATTAATCAAAACAGACATTCGATATAATTTCGAGAACGTCACACTAGTCTCAGTTATTCGAGTCAGTTACTGATTTAAAAACGAAGATAAAACTTCATCAACTGTCAGCATACCGAAAGCTGTTACTGGCTTCAAGACAAAAGCAAACACTACGTGCGATGAAGTGCTGGAGATGACACTTACTTGAACTTTTTTATCTGTTCTTGATAGTGTAAAACTTTTTATGTATATCATTATCTGAAGAAAAAAATAACGCTTTGATTCTACGTTACGTTTTTCGTTTTGATTGTATGGAAATTTAAGGCAAAATATCTTTTTTTCTGGGGAGAAAAAAAAGGGAAATCAGATCTAAATACAAGGAATTCTAGTGAGAATTAATATAAAAAAAGGGACAATTAAAATCAAAAAGTGGAAGCCCTTGGAGTATGAATAAACTTAATTCAAAATATATGTACTGCCCTTGTCCAATTTAATTTTTTGAGAAAGAATGAACATGGCAGGACTTCTCACCAATTCTTATTTTAAGGTTCAATTATTGAATTATAATTTTAATCCTTTGTTTTTTTTTGGGGGGGTGGGGTCAGGACGATGGACGAAACAATTAAGGGACTAAACCCTTTGGTAAAGTTAACAACCAAACATCTGAATTCGGCTCTGCTGGGATGGGCGAAAACAAAATAAAAACTTGACTCTAGACAGGACATGGAAGGAACTGGTCTATTTACATATATACAATTAATTCTTTTTTTTTATTATTAATTCATGTCCCTTTTTTGCCATCAATGATCTGTGATGTCACTAATCTGTCGTACTAGAATTAGTCACTGAAATAGACTGCTGGTTTGTGATCAACCGTGATAATTGTAGTAGGTATTAATTATTGGTTTGCCAAGTGAAGTAATTATTGAAGTTCTCTTCCAATTATTGTCATTTTCTTAATTTTTGACTTACTTTAATTTTCATTTTAGTTAGGTACAGATAAACGAAACACTTAAGTGGAGCTCCATATTTAGTTTTTAATCTCCCAGTGCGATTAGCAAGGGTCTCAGTTTTTTTTTTTTTTTTTTTTTTTTTTTTTTTTTTTTTTTTTTTTTTTTTTTTTTTTTTTTTTTTTTTTTTTTAGCAAATAATAAATATAAAAGCCTATGGGGACACTTTTATTGCAGTTATTTTTTAAAGATACATTTTTTACATTTCTATTTTTATCTTCTGCTGCAAATTTTTTAATATTTAAACCATTCAGTTACTTCCAATGTAGCTTGACGCTTAAAGGCTCTCAAATTGTTATTTTTTTTAAATATTCTAATAGCTTTTATTTTATTTAGTTTTTTTGGTTAAATGATGGATACAAAATCTTAAAATGACACTTTGAATAATAAGTTTATTTCTTTGTTGAATAGAACTGCTAATTTTAGAATTCAATTTTCATGTTTTATTCCAGATCAGCTAAGAGCAGAAATTCGTCAAAATCTTCTCATTTTTTTTATGCATATTATCTTATAAATTTAATTTTAAAAATTATTTAACTTAATAATTATTATAATTATTTATCTTAGTTCTTGGGACCAAATTTACGGGCACGTGTTTCATTTAGACTCGGTAAATGGAAGGTTAAGTTTTATTCACATAGCTCAAAAAATTCTTGAATTTGCTGAAGAGCGGTTTAAACTGCTATTTTACCAGCCGTTATTTAATAAAAATTATGTCTGACTTAATAACCTATTTCTCCTAACCTAAGGGTTCAGGGGCAATGTGGCTTCAAGCACGTGACAATAGTCACCCGAACGCGACTGTTCGTAGAACTCAATAACCCAGTGTAACTCAGTCCCATTTGCCTGTCCGACGTTCGACTGAATCCCTGTTCACCTGGATCCCCTGCAACTAGGTGCACGTGTAACTCAACCCCATTTAACTCAGCACTCGTTTGACTGAGCCCCTGCACAAGTCCATCCCGTTAAACTAAGACCTCATTCAACTAGACCCCCGTCTAATTCAACCCTCTTTTGACTCAATCCTTATTTAACTCACTCATATTTAAGTTAAGCCTTGTTTTACTGAACTTAACCCAATACCCAAGAATAAGATTGAACTAGTACTGATTAGAAGCTCGAAATATGTTTCTTGCTTCGTTAGGAATCCCCAGTAGTACTTATTAATTCTTAATGAAAATACATTTCGTCTCACATCATGGGGGTTGCTTCGTTGTTGGGTGGTTAAATAGCAGGACGGAGGCTGGTTGCTTGCCAATCACTTTCAGGCCTTAAAATTCGCAGAAGAGCTTTTATACTATAATCGCATGCGCCATTTCCAAAGTTGCTACAACCACTTGTTCCATATAAAGTGGCCGGCAAAAACTAGTTTGACCCTTCATTGGGCTCTGTTTTACACAGATCCTTTTTTCGATTTTCATTTATATGTAAGTGTTCTCTTAAGGTGACATTTTTTGGGGGGAGGGGGAGGGAGAGATGGAACCACACCTCAGAAAATATTTGTTTTACATTTGGTTCATCTTGGCCACAAGCGTAACAAAACATTTCATCTTTAAACCCAATCAGGGATAAGAAGGTTTTAGGTTGATTTTCACACACCCAAATACTTGAAAACCATTGTCGTTATCAGATTAGATTACTGTTTTTATAGCTGTTTAGTTTGAGCGGGGAGGGATAAATATCAGTTCTAAGAAATATCACATAGCACGTTTTGAATTCTCGCAGCCAAAATGCTGGGGAATGGCCGTGTATGGATTAATCTCTTGTACTTATTGGATTATACTTTTTAAATTCGTTTACGGACACCTTTAAATAGTTATAAATGGTAGTTACAAGAAGAGGGAGGGTGTACTATAATTAAAAAACCTATTAAAAGTATAAAAGTATAAAAAGGTTAGCGATCCAACTCATATGGGTGGGAAGAGAAGGTGTATTGTGGAATCTTGTCATCTGCAAATCTACCAAACTCCATGGAAAGAATGCCTATTGTCGTATTGGTGCCTTTTAGGGACTAGAACCAGACTCTTAATGAGAAGGTATGGAAATATTGGATGGGTGTTTATATTTTTATCAGCTAGCAGAATAGAATGACCGAATCTTAACCAAACCTGGTGAAAAGAAATGTCAAAGTTTTACACATTTTGGACAC
This sequence comes from Artemia franciscana, assembly GCF_032884065.1. Lineage (NCBI taxonomy): Eukaryota > Metazoa > Arthropoda > Branchiopoda > Anostraca > Artemiidae > Artemia > Artemia franciscana. The sequence continues at coordinate 39,172 of NW_027062732.1, read as the reverse complement.
CTTATCCAGTCCAAAATCTTTGGGAGACTAGAATAAATTTTGTTTTAATTATTCATGTACGGTGAGCCAAAATCAAAACATGCATCAATTGAAAAATGTTCAGAAATTAAATAAAACAAACAAGTTTTTTTTTTAACTTGTTCCAATTCTGAATAACATGGGCCGTTTAATTAGAACAAATAGCTCTTTTGAAATTACCAAAATATTTTAACATAAAGAGCTAGGTATTGAGGAGTGGACAAACCCCCTCATACACGCAATAATTTCTGTTCGTTTTAGGCTTTAATGATGCTTCTTACTTTACGTTGAATAAGTTGTTTAAAAAAAATCTCTCATTGTTTTTCTTTTAATAATGCTGGAAAATCCAGCGCCCTTTCATGGAAATTCTCTTCCTCATGATAAATTCCTCCATAATTACATCCTTACACGTACACCCCTCGCCCTACCCTCCCACCCACCAGCAAAAAACCCTCTGAAAATGTCAGTATACTTACCAATAACCAATACTATATGTAAACAATGGGGAAAGTTCATAACTTACAGCCCTTCCCCCGGAAACTGTTGGGAATTAAGTCGTCCTCAAAGATAGCTATTAGACTTTTCGAATATGCTTGAACAAAGCGACTATCTCAAAATTTTGATCCGTTGACTTAGTAAAAAAATGAGCGTGGGAGGGCTAGTTGCCCTCCAATTTTTTTGGTCGCAAATAAAAGGCACTAGCACCTTCAATTTCCGTTAGAATAAGCCCTCTCATGACATTCTAGGATTACTGGGTTAATAAACTTACCCCTAAAAAAAAAAAAAAAATCCGTGATCCGTGATCTTTCTTTAGGCAAAAAGCACAAAATTTCACCTTTTATAGGAGCTTGAAACCTCAACAGTAGGATTCTCTGATACGCTGAATCTGATGGTGTGCTTTTTATTAAGATTTTATAACTTTAAGAGGGTGTTTACTCATTTTTTGAAAATGAGCCAAATTCTTGCAGGCTCTTAACTTTTGATGAGAAAGACTAAACTTGATTTAACTTATATATTTGAAATCAGCATAAAAATCGAATTCTTTTGATGTATAATTTGGTATCAAAATTCTGTTTTTTAGAGTTTCGGTTACAATTAAGCCGGGTCTCTTCTTTTAAAGTTCATTACCACGACGAACTATGCTTGAACAAAGTGGCTATCTGAAAATTTTGATCCTTTGACTTTAAAAAAAATGAGCGTGGGAGGGAGCCTAGTTACCCTCCAATTTTTTTAGTCGTTAAAAAAATGCACTAGAACTTTATATTTCCGTTAGAATGAGCCCTCTCGGGACATTCTAGGATTACTGGGTCAATACAATTACCCCAGAAAAAAACAAACAAACACGCATCCGTGATCTTTCTTTTGGTAAAAAATACAAAATTCCACCTTTTATAGGATCTTGAAACCTCAACAGTAGGGCTCTCTAATACGCTGAATCTGAGGGTGTGCTTTTTATTAAGATTTTATAACTTTAAGAGGGTGTTTCCTCATTTTTTGAAAATGAGCAAATTTTGTCAGGATCATGACTTTTGATGAGTAAGACTGAAGACTTGATTAAACTTATATATTTGAAATCAGCATAAAAGTCTGATTCTTTTGATGTATATTTGGTATCAAAATTATGTTTTTTTGAGTTTCGGTTACTATTAAGCCGGGTCTCTCCTTTTAAAGTTTGTTACCACGAACTGTTTGATTTCGGACATTCATGGTAAGATATGAATGATGCATAACAACATTAATCCATTGCATAGAATACAGTAAATAAATAAAACGAGATTTCTCTATTTTATCTACCTTGTGGAAGATATTTGTTTGTGTCTTATTACCTGAAATATTATTGACAACTTCAGCGATTTGCTTATCCCAGCGACAATGTAGGCACAATTTCAAAAGTAAACAACATGGCTTCTTGAAAAATTGCATCAAATGAAATGCGAATGATAGAGGAGAGAGCACGCACAACCATATACACAAGAGGACAACTGAAATATAAACAAGAATTTGAATAAACCAAGTATTTTTAGTTCACTTAAAATTTAGAGTAGTTGATATTTGACAAGACAAGCAACAAATGTAGACCAACACACTTCAGGTTAAGTGAGATATTTCCAAACTACACAACATGGCTTTACAAAAATTAGCATTAAATGAACGGCGAATGATAGAGGAGAGACCACACACACCAATATCCCGATCGTGACACCTGAAATATAAACAGGAATTTGAATAAACCAAGCATTTTTAGTTCACTTAAAGTTTTAGAGTAGTTGATATTTGACAAGACAAGCAACAAATGTAGACCAACACACTTCAGGTTAATTGAGATATTTGTACACAGTTTATGCACCAACGCATTTTAATTCGAAGACGTGTATTTTAGGGGGTATAAATAGCATTAAGAATTATGGTACATTAGATGGACTAATATCCTTGAACTGTCTAAATAATCCTTGAAGTTTTTCTATATAACTATTATAATTAATTAAAATTCCAGCTTGTTTTCCAACGGATAGCAGAAAAGAACCGATTCTTCTTTAAGACTTAATCAAGAGATATAAGGATGGGAAACATAAACGACGAACGGTATTGATTCGTAGTTCAAGGTGAAAACATCTGTCTAGAATTGGATATCATAAATTTCAAACCAGTAAGCTTTTTCAGTGAATTTTAATCCCTGCGAAGCTAGTTAGATTTTACAATACCTGGCAAAGGATTAAAGTTCGTGACCTTGAGTAAAATTATTATTCAGCATTTCAGTAAGTGAGAGATAATCCTATGGTCATAATTATCAAATCATATAGACTCATAGATTATTTTGGGAAATTTTTACTAATAAGCGAGATAACCTTGCTGTAGAAGTTTCTAGCTCCTATATGCAAATACGTGGAATTTTGTATTTTTGCCAGAAGAAAGATCACGGATGCGTGTTTATTTTATTTATTTATTTTTTCAAGGGTGATAGTATAAACCCATCTTGAAATATCACGAGAGGGCTTATTCATCACGAGAGGCACTTCATATAGAAGGGGTTGTCGCATAACTTCAGAGTGGGCTAATTTAATTCGAAATCAGAAGTTCTAGTGCCCTTTTTAAGATTCTAAAGTAGAACTTTGTATTTTTCCAGAAGAAAGATCATGGATGCGTGTTTATTGTAGGCTCCTTTTTTAAGGGAGATCGTATCAACCCAGTGGTCCTAGAATGTCACAAGATGGCTTATTTGAACAGAAAATATAAGTTCTGGTGCCCTTTTTAAATGAAAAAAAACTAGAGGGGAACTACTCCCCCTCCTACGCTCATGTTTTTCAAAAAATCTCCTGATCACAATTTTGAAATAGCCATTTTGTTCAGCATAGTCAAAAGTCTAATAACTATGTCTTTGACGATGACTTAATTATCTAGAGTCCCTGGGGGATGGGCTGTAAGTTATGAACTTTGTTTACTGACCGATCACGTGCCAACTATCCTGCTCCATGGCGAGCTTTGTGCAACGCAACTCTCCCAAGTGGTCCTCAAAGTTAAATTGGGAAAATACCAATGTTCCACTTTATGTATTGACATTGTCCCAGTTATTATCATCTATTAAAGTGCCTCTCCACTTATTGCAAACATCTGTATGTACAACTTCAACTCGGATAGATATCAACTCGTATTTTCAGCAAATAGTGTTCTGTCTCAAGTCTGCCGCTAAAAAGCTGTTCCCTCTGAGCGCGTACGAAAGGGTACTCGCAATCCCTTTTGGAAAGTTGATCCTAAAGTGAAGATGGCTAAACAAAAAGATAATTTCTGGCTCCGTATGTGGTTAGCCCGTTATCGTCCTCCTTCTGGTTCAGTAGATCAAATAAAACAGAAAACCAAACGAGAGTACAAATATTCCCTGCGTAGAGTGAGACTGAATGCCTGGGATGGTCGTTGTGACAAGAAATCCTGGGATCGTGTTATGAACAGTGTAAAGTGTTCACCTCTAATTAATTCGTCTCTTCGGCTATGTGACTTTGTTTCTCCTTATAAAAATATTTGGCTTTCATTTAATGTTAATCTCCAAAATCATTTCACCAAGCTTGTCAATTCAATCCTCCCAATTCGTATCAGCCAATCTCAAGTGTTATCGGTGGAATCTGGTGTTATATTCCGAGCTCTTAAGCAAGTGAATAAGTCTGAGTATCTCGATAGTGATGGTCTTTGCTTCAAGTTTGTTGCTTATGATTGTCCTGAACTGCTGAAGCATTTGCAGTTATTGTTTCAGATGTGTTTGACATAGTCCATTGTGCCACATAGTTTTTTGTCCTGGTGTATATATCTGCCATAGTTAAGAGGGGTAAGGACCCCAGTGCTTGCTCTAATTACCGTCCTATCACTGTCTTGTTAGTAAGCTATTTGAATATGTACTGCTACTGGCCATTAACTCCAAGTGCAATTTTACGTCCTCCCAGCTTGGTTTTAGAAAAGGTATGAGCTGCGATCAAGCTCACCATATTGTGGGTCGGCTAATGAAACAAGCTGTTGCTAAAAAAAAAGTCCCCTGTATTATTTGACTGTTGACATATCTAGTGCTTTTGACAATGTAATTCATTCAAATGCTTTGTTTTTTATAGCAGCCTCAGGTGTTAACCTTTCTATTGTTTCCGTGCTTAAGTATACTCTGGTTTTCTACCAGAGCGTAGAAAATACGCTCTGGATATTTTAAGTATTGCAAGTATTTGCTGCGTCTGCCTCGGTGGTATCGGAATCATACAGTTGTCTCTAAATTTGACATCACTGATGCGCCCTCACGACTGAAACATTTATCTGAAGATATATCTCTTAAAACTCAGCAAATGATTGATGTTTGCGACCCTCTTTGGCCATTTTTTGAATTGAGGTAATTAATTTATGTTGTAGGTTGTTATACTGTTATGTTATTTATGTTGTTGTGTTTTTTTCTTTTTTTTGTGTTTTTACTCCACATTTTTATGTATTTTGTGGGTTATAAATAAATTCTTCTTATTATTATTATTATTCAGCAAAGCATGTTAAACTGAGCTTTAAAAAAGAATTGTTTATATTAAAAAACAAATTCCGGTTGGATCTAAAGAAATTTTAATCTTTAATTAGATCTGATTTTATTAAATGTGATGAAACTTAGGTTAAACTAAAGGCTGCTGGATCTATACACACCGTCCTAGCAACACAAAATTAGTAATGTGTCTAAATTTGATATTAACTAGTAAATTAGTTATAAACTGAATGGCCATCTCAGAATTTATCAATTATGGTATTTAAGCCTTCTTCGGGTGAAGATCATCTTTTTTGAAAAAAAAAATGACAGACATCGCCACTTTGTTGCATAGTAATCTTCTTAATTAAAATCGTCTTTGAAATTGAAAATTAACTATCGCCATATAGATTTAGCCAAGAAAACTCTAAAGTTGATTCTAAGTGAAAACCCAATGGCTTTAGTAGAACATTTTTTTTTAATCTTGCTTATACTCTGCATACTAACACAATCATATCTATATAACGATAAAAACTTGATTTTCAGAAAATTTAAGGTTGGATGTAAAGAAATTTAGAACTGCAATTAAAATATGGCTTTTGGTAATCAGATAACACTTAAATTCATTTTAAGGATGCTGGAACTCCTGACGTTGCTGTAGGAGTTGCTATATCAATTTAGTGCATATATCCATCTAAACTGGATATCAAAATAAGCTAAATGTAATTTTTGAACGTTTTGGCTCCACTTATTAACATTACAATGTCAAAGTTGCCAGTAAAGTATATTTTTAAATCGTTATTCAATTTGCAATTTTCTTTGGCTTTTCAGTAAAATTTTTTAGTCAACTTCAGTTAATCGGAATAAAACTTAGTTGTTTATTTTCGTTAAGTAAAGTCAGCATGAACAAGCAGATTATTATCTGTGTTGAAACATAATTCATTTTTAATCATCTGAATGTTTCTTCAAAAAAAGTGATATCCCTTGTATATCCCTTCATTATGAGATTTGTGATGTTTCCAAGTGCAGTTTTTATTTGGATATGATACCATTTTCAAGATGTTTCAGGTTTTTTTTTTTTCAAACAAATAAATTTATGATTTGCAATGAAGTTTTACCAATCATGTTATCCGACATAACAGTTACCATTCATGGACCAGCTTAAATCGGTAATTGTTCTTTGCTTAACTTTTTTAAATGTATTTTAAATTTTTGTTTACGATGGGCTAGAACATGTTTTTACTAGATAGTGTTTGACGGCACAACCATGATGGTAAAAGCTTTGTCATTATTAATGACGATGATGGAAAGTTGAGAGAGGCTAAGTGGGCATTCATTCAGGATCAATTTGGCAAAAGAAAATAAAGTATATCTAACCAGTCGGAAATATAATAGATTTTAATTTATTTTTGTTTATTCTTTTGCCTTAACGAAGAAAGATCATATACAATTATATGAATGAATGAGTCTGTTGATTGGCTCACAGATCAGTGACACAAGACGAGAAATACAAATGAAACATAAGTAAAGGAAAATATCAAAAATATGGAGTGAGCTATATTTCCATTCAATGGCAAATACCATTAGTTTGATTTAGATGGCGTTGATGCTGAGCTTTTAGCCTTATTAGTGAGAGAGAGAGACAAAGATTGGTTTATTAATATAAACTAAATTTTTAAAAAAAAGTTTTTTTAACTAAAAGTAAGGAGCGACATTAAAACTTAAAATGAACGGAAATTACTCCGTGTTTGAAAGGGACTGTTCCCTTCTCGACGCCCCGCTCTTTGCGCTAAAGTTTGACTCTTTCTCTCAATCCTACTTTTTTAACAGTAAAAAATTTAAAGTAGTCATATAGTAAGTAATACAGCAGTCATTTACAGTAGTAAAACAGTAAGTCATACACGGAGTAATTCTTTTTTTTTTCAAGTTTTAATGTCGCTCCTCACTTTCAGTTAAAAAAACTATTTTTTTTTTTAATTTAATTTCTGAACGTTTTTGAATTAATGCATGTTTGATTTTGGCTCTTCGCACATAAATTATTAAAATTAAATTTGTATATTAATTCTTTTTGGGCTAAATGGTTTTCTTTTAGTTTTGACCAGACAATTTTAAGAAAAAAGGGGTGGGGGGAGGAGGCCTAGTTGCCCTCCAATCTTTTAGTTACTTGAAAAGGCAACTAGAACTTTAAATTTTTAACGAACGTTTTTATTTGTAAAAAATATACGTAACTTAAGAATTAACTTACGTAACGAACTTTTATATTCTCATATTTTTATTATGTATATGAGAGGGGTTTGTCCTCTCGCTAATACCTCACTCTTTACACTAATTCTTAAATTTTGTCCCAATTCTTTAAGAATGACCCCTAAATCAGAAAGGCCGTAAAATAAATAGTTGAAATTACATGAAATTTTACTTAAAAAAATAAGTTTGAAAAAAATCTTGATCCTACAGACTATTGATAGTTGTTTCTTTCGTCATGTTCTGCTCAAGTTTACAGTTGTCATTATGTAGTACATGCGCTCTGAGTTCCAAAGGGATTTAATGGCCTCGACAGATTATTTGGATTTGAACGATCTGTCGCTCATCGTATTTTGAACACATTTTAAACTCCATCTTGATAGAAAAAATCAACCGGAGGAAAATCGGCAGTGCGCTAAAACTTCTTGCTTGCGAGCCGAGCCGCGCCACCATTTTCCTTTGGCCACCATTTTCATTTGTCGCCGAAAAGAAACCGGCACGGCATTGGAGTTTACCTAAAACTTCATAATTTTGAAACAATAAAAAGAAAAATATTTGAAAATTTGGGCTTTAGACCCTAGATGGGTCCAGGAGGAGAGAAATTTCGTTTGATGTTCTTGGTGCCTTAAGTCCTTAAGAATGCCCTTAAAAATGCCCTTGAGTCTCCTTTCTCTTATTGCCCTCATTCCTTCGTCTAGTAACAGTATTTCCAGTTTAGGTGGGTTGCCTAAAGTTAAGAGTTTTGAAATCTCTTTAAGGGAAATTCTTTTCATTTGTAGATTCTAGGGAGTTTCTACCCTTATAGTACTAAAGATTTTAGTCTCTTAGGATCCTTCTATTGTTTCTGGACTCAATGCTCTGTGTAAAGGGAGAACATGATGTAAGAGATAATGTTCCATGTTAAGGGAGAACGAGACAAGCACCTAAAGTTACATCTGTCAGAATAATAGGGGGCATTGCCAGGGGTCCGGGGGTTTCTACCAGATTAGAAAGAAATCATTCTTGGATTTATTTGCAAGGTCGTTAGATTGTGTAAATGTGAGCCTAGCTCAAGCTGCATCAAGTTGTTTTATTTCTTTTTAAAAATAACTATTCCTGAATTTATTATCCCTTGAACATAGCACCTGCTTCGAATGCCACCACATCTACCCGCAAAGACGATCTACGACTTCGACCCTATATAAACCGGTTGGAAGCAATCGCGCGGCCGACTAAAGAAGTGTTGGTCCGACAGCCTCTCCGAGTTCCTAATGATTGCAAACATCAGACCGGGTAAAGCGTAAATACTCGCCATCGACCGGAACGGATGGAGGAGGCAGATGTGACTCTTTAGGTCAATCAGCTCTCGGCAGGAGACTTAAGTCAAAGTAAGTCAAGTGAATATAGCCACGTAATGTATTTAGTCTGAAAAGTACAGGGTATAGTAATGCAATAAAAAAACCTGAACAAACTCTAGTATAAGTCCATGGAGACTGATTGTCCATAATGCATTGATATTCTTCACTTGAAACTATGAAAAAGATTTACCGTCTTGAAACACAACTAGTCTCCCAATTCCTTGTTTCTGCAAAGTTTTTTTTTTTTTTTGAGTCCATCTTTAAGGACTTTTGTGTCATTTCGTTCTGCTTTTCTGTAGTTCAAGGCTTTGGGTGCTTTAATAAATTTATGCTCAAATTCTGGTATAATCACTATAATTTTACTTGAACATCATCTATGCTCCTATAGTCTTCTTCCTAAACTGTTAGTAACACAATGGAAATGCAGAATTTTTCAATTAAATAAAGAATTTACAGGATAAATACTGATAAAATTAACGTAAGCAATCATTTACCTGATATAGTCTTAATGTTTTGTTGCTGTATATTTTGCTTGGGTGATAAGCAATCCTTTCTTTTGTGTGTATATTTAGTGTAAATTTAACTATCTTACAATATAAGTTGCGCTGTTATCAAGTGGCAGATATCAAAACTTTTGACTTCAACAATATTTGAAACTAACCAGGAATATAATGACTGATCATCAGGAATCGTGGCAATTTTTTGAAAAAAGTGGAATTTCTTAGAAAACGGAACAAAAAAAAATGGCCCCATAGAGGCGCGAACGACTTACAAGACTTACTGCTTGAAAGTTGTCCAGTCATCGCTGTCCAATTTCATTTGTTGTACATAGTGAATCAAAAGTGAAATAAATAGACCAGGAAAAGAAAATTATACGAAAATATTAAAAGAAATTTATATTAAACAAAAGAGAAAAAAACATTTTCTTTGTTTTCATGACTCTCAGTATAAAAAGAGTGGTTGCAATTAGCTGAAAACTCAATGGAAAATAATTACGGTATTACTAAAGGAAAATAATTACGGTTCTCGGCTAAATAATTGCTTAATTTTTAGCTTTGAGACAATAAAATAGTTTTGACAATTACAAATAGAAAATTTAGTTTTGAAAACAAAAGACAATAAAATGTCAATTTGGAAAAAACAATTACACAGCACTTCAGATTGAGCATTATTTCTTGAATCATGTTCTCCTTTTATAACGAAAATTGTGTCTAGAAACAAGATAAAGAGTCTAATAGACAAAATATTTGGTAGCTTTTGATTTAGTCAAAATGCCCTTTTTACTTTTTAAAGCTACCCTCTTAGACTTAACCTAAAATTTAGCAATTTTATTCGAATCATAGTTCAACTTAAAAATAAGAATCTAATAATTACAGAGTATTTTCAAAAGTAAAATGCATCTAGTATTCAATCAGTTAAGGCAATTTAACTGAGAGGCAATCATTTAAGGCAAGTTTAGTCTTACCCATCAAAAGTTACGAACCTGAAAAACTTGCCTTTTTGAAAAAAAAGGGAAAAATTTCTAGAAGTCATAGAATCTTCATGAAAATCGCACCGTCAGATTTAGTTTATCAGATAACCTTGCTGTAGAAGTTTCTAGCTCCTATATGCAAATACGTGGAATTTTGTATTTTTGCCAGAAGAAAGATCACGGATGCGTGTTTATTTTAATTATTTATTTTTTCAAGGGTGATAGTATAAGCCCATCTTGAAATATCACGAGAGGGCTTATTCATCACGAAAGGCACTTCATATAGAAGGGGTTGTCCCATAACTTCAGAGTGGGCTAATTTAATTCGAAATCAGAAGTTCTAGAGCCCTTTTTAAGATTCTAAAGTAGAACTTGGTATTTTTGCCAGATGAAAGATCATGGATGCGTGTTTATTGTAGGCTACTTTTTTTAAGGGAGATCGTATCAACGCAGTGGTCCTAGAATGTCACAAGAGGGCTTATTTGAACAGAAAATATAAGTTCTGGTGCCCTTTTTAAATGAAAAAAAAAACTAGAGGGCAACTAGTCCCCCTCCTACGCTCATGTTTTTCAAAAAATCTCCCGATCACAATTTTGAAATAGCCATTTTGTTCAGCATGGTCAAAAATCTAATAACTATGTCTTTGACGATGACTTAATTCTCCAGAGTCCCTGGGGGATATGCTGTAAGTTATGAACTTTGTCCACTGTTTACATATAGCATTGGCTATTGGGAAGTATTCAGACGCATTCTGGGGGATTTTTCTGAGGAGGGGGGGGGGGTACATGGGAGGATTCCCATGATCTGGTCAGATCTGGACGATCTGACATCTTTCTCGATTCACTACCCGGAGAAGTCCATATCTTCCAGATCTTCTAAATAGAAGATCTTCTATTTACTTATATTTACAATCGTGGTGGTCTTACTTGCGACATTTATCATTTAATTGTGTCAGATTCAGCTCTACTTTCATCAATAGTTCATGTGGACGACTCGTAAAATCGACAACGATCATTTACCGATCACGTGCCAACTATCCTGCTCCATGGCGAGCTTTGTGCAACGTAACTCTCCCAAGTGGTTCTCAAAGTTAAATTGGGAAAATACCAATGTTCCACTTTATGTATTGACATTGTCCCAGTTATTATCATCTATTAAAGTGCCTTTTCACTTATTGCAAACATCTGTATGTACAACTTCAACTCGGATAGATATCAACTCGTATTTTCAGCAAATAGTGTTCTGTCTCAAGTCTGCCGCTAAAAAGCTGTTCCCTCTGAGCGCGTACGAACGGGTACTAGCAATCCCTTTTGGAAAGTTGATCCTAAAGTGAAGATGGCTAAACAAAAAGATAAGATCTGGCTCCGTATGTGGATAGCCCGTGATCGTCCTCCTTCTGGTTCAGTAGATCAAATAAAACAGAAAACCAAACGAGAGTACAAATATTCCCTGCGTAGAGTGAGACTGAATGCCTGGGATGGTCCTTGTGACAAGAGATCCTGGGATCGTGTTATGAACAGTGTAAAGTGTTCACCTCTAATTAATTCGTCTCTTCGGCTATGTGACTTTGTTTCTCCTTATAAAAATATTTGGCTTTCATTTAATGTTAATCTCCAAAATCATTTTATCAAGCTTGTCAATTCAATCCTCCCAATTCGTATCAACCAATCCCAAGTGTTATCGGTGGAATCTTGTGTTATATTCCGAGCTCTTAAGCAAGTGAATAAGTCTGAGTATCTCGATAGTGATGGTCTTTGCTTCAAGTTTGTTGCTTATGATTGTCCTGAACTGCTGAAGCATTTGCAGTTATTGTTTCAGATGTGTTTGACATTCGCTTTAAGTTTTAAAGTTGCTCCTTACTTTCAGTTGAAGAAACTTTTTCATATTCAATTTTTCATTGTTTTTTTTTATAATGATGCTAGAAAATCCCGCTCCCCCTTCATTGAATTTATCCTTCTCCATGACATATTCCTCCAAGAAAGATCCTCCCACATAACCCCCTCCCCTCGACCAAAATAATTTCTGTTTGTTTCTATTTCTAATTATTTCTCCTTACTTTCAGTAAAAAGCTTGTTTTAAAATTTAATTTCTTTAAAGGATAAGTCGTGGACATTCTTTTTTAGAAAACAGAAAATTTTAGCATTACTTATAATTTCGATGATCCTTTTCCTCCGTTTAATTATTAACGGCTTCGTATCGTCGTAAATGGAAACTGCTACAAACCAAAAAAAAAATAACAGGTAAAAAAAAGGAAGGAACAAAATACATATACCGTATCTGAAAGATGCTGCCAAAGTAAAACAGTAAACATCGTTTCATTTTTTCAGTTTATTTTTAATGTATGCTACATTAGCTGCTGAACTGATCTTGATTGTTGAACTGAGACTGAACTGAAAACATAACAAATATTCATATAAACAATTCGTCTTCTTCCCTGCTTTACCCAGAAAATGAGACTAGATTTCACCCAAACTTCTGAAATTTTGTACGACTCTCACAAAAACATTACAAAAATGCATAAAAATAAATTTTTAATGCGTCTTTAAAAATTTTCTTTTTATTGTGTTGGTATTATGTTAGCTTTGATGAAGTAAATGAATGATTACGGTTTTGATAGAATAGAATAGAATATGCTTTATTGGCTAAAATAGCACACAAGCTAGCATAAGGACGTCAGAACAATTATAATTACAATGATAAAATAAATGTTAATGGATAAACATAGTTACAAAGTTAAATCAATTATTAAAATGCGAAACAAAATAGGGAACGAAAGAGTTTTTGTACCTCATTGTCAACATTTGGGGACACAAGTCAAGTTGAGTATTTGGAGCTCTACGAGCATTAAGTCTTGTATTGGGAAGGATTGAGGGGTTTTCTTTGAAGGGGGGAAGAAGACGTCGTAAATACTGTAAAGGTATCAATATGCCGGGAAATTAAAACTTCAACCGAGTCTGTTCGTTTTGAATTAAGATTGAATAGTGGTGGGCATCAAGTCTTGGCTAATTGTAAAAAAAAACCTACAAAAAAAAATATTTGTAAAATTAAAAAAAAAATTTGTTAATATGTATTTTTGTTACTTTTTTACAAGTGGCAGAAATTTAGGAGGGGGGCTGAAACCGGGCACTCCCCTCCCCCTTTGACACGGCCCTGTCCTTAGCTATGCCTAGCTAATAGCTATGGCAACTACACGTATCTTTACCAAATCCTGAACTACCTGTGCCAAAGTGCCTGAACTACCAACTATACTATTCAAACATAGTTAATTTACACAAAGTGATAAAGACTGATCAAATACTTTTAAATCCATGCAAAAAAATTTAACGTTGCATTTAATTTGACGTTGCCAAATCAGCTACCTTTTTTTATGTAACACTAAAATAAATATACAAGCAAAAATAATTCTAGGACATTTCTCTGCCAAGTGATTTGTCCAGTAAAATGAAAACAAAGTAAGGAATATTATTTGCTATTTTTTTATGAATAAAAAGAAAAATCACAGACATGGCAAAGGAATCGCCCAATTATTTTTATAATAATTATTTTTATTTTTATAAAATAAAGGGAAGCGAACAATACCCTTTTATTAACAAGTGAGAGACTAAAAAGTTTGAAAAAAATCTTGATCCTACAGACTATTGATAGTTGTTTCTTTCGTCACGTTCTGCTCAAGTTTACGGTTGTCATTATGTAGTACATGCGCTCTGAGTTCCAAAGGGATTTAATGGCCTCGACAGATTATTTGGATTTGAACGATCTGTCGCTCATCGTATTTTGAACACATTTTAAGTTCCATCTTGATAGAAAAAATCCACCGGAGGAAAATCGGCAGTGCGCTAAAACTTCTTGCTTTAGACCCTAGATGGGTCCAGGAGGAGAGAAATTTCGTTTGATGTCCTTGGTGCCTTAAGTCCCTAAGAATGTCCTTAAAAATGCCCTTGAGTCTCCTTTCTCTTATTGCCCTCATTCCTTCGTCTAGTAACAGTATTTCCAGTTTAGGTGGGTTGCCTAAAGTTAAGAGTTTTGAAATCTTTTTAAGTGAAATTCTTTTCATTTGTAGATTCTATGGAGTTTTTACCCTTATAGTACTAAAGATTTTAGTCTCTTAGGATCCATATATTGTTTCTGGACTCAATGGTCTGTGTAAAGGGAGAACATGATGTAAGAGATAATGTTCCGTGTTAAGGAAGAACGAGACAAGCACCTAAAGTTCCATCTGTCAGAATAATAGGTGGCATTACTAGGGGTCCCGGGGTTTCTACCAGATTAGAAAGAAATCATTCTTGGATTTATTTCCAAGGTTGTTAGATGGTGTAAATGTGAGCCTAGCTCAAGCTACATCAAGTTGGTTTATTTCTTTTTAAAAATAACTATTCCTGAATTTATTATCCCTTGAACATAGCACCTGCTTCGAATGCCACCACATCTACCCGCAAAGACGATCTACGACTTCGACCCGATATAAACCGGTTGGAAGCAATCGCGCGGCCGACCAAAGAAATGTTGGTCTGACAGCCTCTCCGAGTTCCTAATGATTGCAAAAATCAGACCGGGTAAAGCGCAAATACTCGCCATCGACTGGAACGGATGGAGGAGGCAGATTTGACTCTTTAGGTCAATCAGCACTCGGCAGGAGACTTAAGTCAAAGTAAGTCAAGTGAATATAGCCACGTAATGTATTTAGTCTGAAAAGTAAAGGGCATAGTAATGCAATAAAAAAATCTGAACAAACTCTAGTATAAGTCCATGGAGACTGATTGTCCATAATGCATTGATACTCTTCACTTGAAACTATGAAAAAGATTTACCGTCTTGAAACACAACTAGTCTCCCAATTCCTTGTTTCTGCAAAGTTTTTTTTTTTTTGAGTCCATCTTTAAGGTCTTTTGTGTCATTTCGTTCTTCTTTTCTCTAGTTCAAGGCTTTGGGTGCTTTAATAAATTTATGCTCAAATTCTAGTATAATCACTATAATTTTACTTGAACATCATCTATGCTCCAATAGTCTTCTTCCTAAACTGTTAGTAACACAGTGAAAATGCAGAATTTTTCAATTAAATAGCAATTTTAGTCGAATCATAGTTCAACTTAAAAATAAGAATCTAATAATTAAAGAGTATTTTCAAAACTAAAATGCATCAGATATACAGCACTTCAGATTGAGCATTATTTCTTGAATCATGTTCTCCCTTTATACAAAAAATTGTGTCTAGAAACAAGATAAAGAGTCTAAGAGGCAAAATATTTGGTAGCTTTTGATTTAGTCAAAATGCCCTTTTTACTTTTTAAAGCTACCCTCTTAAACTTAACCTAAACTTTAGCAATTTTATTCGAATCATAGTTCAACTTAAAAATAAGAATCTAATAATTACAGAGTATTTTCAAAAGTAAAATGCATCTAGTATTCAATCAGTTAAGGCAATTTAACTGAGAGGCAATCATTTAAGGCAAGTTTAGTCTTACCCATTAAAAGTTACGAACCTGAAAAATTTGCCTTTTTGAAAAAAAGGGAAACATTTCTAGAAGTCATAGAATCTTCATGAAAATCGCACCATCAGATTTAGTTTATCAGATAACCTTGCTGTAGAAGTTTCTAGCTCCTATATGCAAATACGTGGAATTTTGTATTTTTGCCAGAAGAAAGATCACGGATGAGTGTTTATTTTATTTATTTATTTGTTCAAGGGTGATAGTATAAACCCATCTAGAAATATCACGAATTCCGGTTGGATCTAAAGAAATTTTAATCTTTAATTAGATCTGATTTAATTAAATGTGATGACACTTAGGTTCATTCTATATGAATTACAATTCATATAGAATGACTATCAACTACAAAACGGACTTTGGTTGAGAAAATGTAAATAAAATCCAACTCATGAGCTGTAGCTCATTCGTAAGTTAGTACTATATGAGGTCTTAATGAATTTGGTAGAAGTATTAGGGACATTCCTACCAAAGTGGCGAGGAATTATATCAAATACAATTTTTTGGCCATCAGTTCAGTCTTTGAACTATATATCGCAAACCCGAGTAACAGCAATAAAACCGAAAATATATTTAGAAACCAAGTTTCAACTCTTTCTAATATATCAGTAAGAAAGCTGGAAACTTCAGGAAAGGCAGCTAACAACGACAAAGGAACACTGCCTGCGCTTATATCAAGCTGTGCCTGAAACAAAGCGAATAGTTCATATTGAGCTCCATGTCCTTCGGTTGCGTCACCACCCACCACTGCAATGCGCTTTCCCTGATTTTGTTTCTTCTATAATTCTGTTTCTTCTTTAATTCCAGTATTCTTTATGATAGTGAACGCAGGACTTTTTAAGTAAAATGAACGTTAAGGTCATAAAAAAATAGGGAAAGTGGTTACTGCTGTTGAACAAAGAACTGGGTGCTTGTGTAATGGCAGTTCTAAAACTTAGTATCCTCCCCTCAGCAGGCTGTTTGGGTTCCTATTTTTACTGCTATACCCACGCTAATTATGTTTTTATCTCATAGCACTCTTTGGCCGGCTGTTTGTTTGCGACATTAAAGCTAATTTCGGACACCACTTGAGTTAGACAAAAAGCTTGATATTATGATTAGAAAGGCCTATTTCCTAGTCTTAAAATGTAGAACATTCCTACAGAACTGATTAGAAGCATGAGGAAATGGAACACTAAATAACCTGATGTAACTGTCTTGTTTCATGGCTCTCAAACAATTTTTGGCACTATATTTACCATTGTTTTAGTATCTGAGAGATTTTTTACGGAGTGTCGATGAAATTAATACTTTTATTCTTAAAATGAAACCAAAGGTTTGTTTGCAAAAATGAAACTTACTATTTTGTCGCAATAATTATGGTTGTGTGATTGTAGGAATTAGTAGCCGTTGTATTTGGTAACTTGTGCATGGATTCGTTACGGGTTAACGAAATATGGCCTGTTTCTTTTTGTGTTTGTTTTTTTCTAAGATGGAAAGTGTCATTCTTTTGTTGTTTCTTATATTCTATTTTGTTCTTGTTTAGTTCTTTTTCTTTTCTTTTTTGTTTTGTTGTGGAGATGAGGCCAAATTACTTTGTTGTAAAACTGTATAAATATGGTTGATGATGATTGTGGCACCCCGGGCAACAGCCGTCTTAAAATTTTGGAAGCTTCATTTGTGGATTTTGGTAGTATGTTTACGGAGCAGCTCCACCGGAATTATGATATTGGGATTGCTGGTCAATATGTTTTCTTGTAATTCAAAGTACTTATTTAAGGATGGTTTGAGGTCCGTGAATGGTGGTGGTGATTCTGAAGATCTCAGAGTTTTCCATCTTAACTGCCAGGGTTTGAACTCATCTTTTAATTTTATAAGCGAGATATGTGAACTTTCCATTTTTCAGGTTATTGGTCTCACAGAAACATGGCTAAATGAGCATAACTCTGCTCTCTTGGATATTCCAGGGTATACATTTTATCATAGGAATCGTCAATTTCGTGAACATGGAGGTATTGGAGCTTATATACGGAGCGATATCGAGGTTTTGGTAAGAAGTGATCTAGTGCTGTTTTACGAGATGTTATTTGAGCCACTTATCCTTCAGCTCAGGCTTAAGCCAAAAGATGTTTATGTTGTTGTACTATATAGACCACCATCTGGGTCTATACCGGCCTTTTTTGATATTTTGGAGGAACAGTTGGATAAACTACCTACTGGTTCGCACCCATTCTTCATGCTTGGGGACTTTAATATTGACCTTAATGATATGAATTCGAATACTCCTATAGATTTCCTACAGCTTTGCATGTCATATAGTTTATTTCCCACTATCAATATTTGTACGCGTGTTACCACTTTAACGGCAAAGCTACTTGATAATATTCTTTCTAATTCTAAATTTTCAGATCCAGGGGTTATTGTTACTGATGTTTCTGACCATTTTGGGATTTCGGCAAGTTTTAAAGTTTGTTTTCCGAGGCTGCAAGGTTCTAGACTGAAAATGAGTATGTTACCTGTGCTTAACCAGGGTAACTTAGAAAAGTTTAAACAAGAGATTTCTAATGTTGATTGGAATAATAAAGTTGAAAATCTAGATGATATAAATATAAGTTTTCAAAGATTTTATGATACATTGATCTCTATTTTGAGTAAAACTTGTGTAGTGAATTGGACAAGGTCAAGGAAAAAGATGCCCAAAAAGCCGTGGGTGTCACCTAGTCTTCTGCGGTGCATAAATAAGAAAGACCAGTTATATAGGGATTCAATAAGGAATGAAAATGATCCAGTTTGCACAAGAATTTATAAAAATTATAGAAATGCTCTTAATAAACTTTTGAGAAACGCGAAGAAAAAATATTTTGAGTGTAAATTTAAAGATGCTAGTGGTAACCCAGCTAAAACTTGGAAAATTATTAAAAGTGTTATATCTTCAACAGATCCGGTTCTACCTGACGAAGTTACTACAAGTGATGGGTTAAAATCGAATGAGCCTGCTGTAATCTGTAATGCCCTTTCGGAACATTTTGCAACTGTTGGGGCTCGATTTTCTCGTGCTACAGTAGCTTCTGATAATGATCCTCCGCTTGAGACTTTTATGGGTACTTCTGTCGATGTATCAATGTATCTGAGACCTGTCACTCATGATGAAGTTCGTAAAATTATCTTTGAGATGAAAAGTTCTTCGGCTGGGAGTGATTCCATTAACCTTCTTGTCTTAAAAGCCGTGTTTCCGAGCATTTCACATATATTAACGTCCCTTATTAATGCTTGGTTTAAGCAAGGGAAGTTCCCCAATTGTCTTAAAATTGCAAGAATAACTCCTGTGTTTAAGGGTGGTAATAAGAATGATCTGGGGAATTATAGACCAATTTCATTATTACCTGTTGTTTCACGGGTTTTAGAAAAATGTATTAATATTAGAATTTATGAGCATTTGGAGCGTCATAAACTTCTACATACCAATCAATTTGGTTTCAGGAAGGGTAGAACAACAGAAATGGCGATTTCATGTATTACTACTATAATTAATGATGCTCTTGATAAAAAGCTTAGGGTAGCTGGTGTTTTTTTGGACTTAATTAAGGCGTTTGACACTGTTGACCATCGAATATTATTAAAAAAATGTGAATTTTATGGATTAAAGGGTGCTACATTGAGTTTGCTGTGGAGTTATATTCAAAATAGACAGCAGTATGTCAATTTACAAGGATTTTTGTCTAGTAAAAATGTTGTTAATTGGGGGGTTCCCAAGGATCCGTACTGGGTCCGACTCTGTTTTTAATTTTTATTAATAATCTACCGCATGTTGTGAAAGCTCTGCCCAGAATTGACAACTTTGTTGACAATGGTACGAGTAAGACCCAGCTTACTATGCCCTTATTTGCTGATGATACAACCTTGGTGTGTTGCCCCTACAGAAGAACTGCTCATGTCAACGATAAATGCAGCAATGAGCAGGATATGTACATGGCTTAAAATAAACCACCTTGACCTGAATATAGATAAGTCAAATTTTGTTATTTTCTCTCGATCTCCGAATTTTTACCCTTGGTTTACGGAAATAATTTCGGAGCGGGGAATTATTAAACGAACAAGATTCACCAAATACCTCGGAATCAATGTTGATGAAACCCTATCATTTAAAGATCATGTGAAGTCAGTTTCGAAAATATTGTCACGTAACTTAGGTATGATGCGCAAATTAAAACATATTTTCCCCCCAAATGTTCTACGATTGTTATATTTTTCCCTGATTCACCCGTACATTTTGTATTGCTCGTCGATTTGGCTTGGTACTTTCCCTTCGATAGTTCATCCAATCCGTGTGATCCAGAATAATGCTGTCCGAGTTTTTTGTGGTGTTGGGAATCAGGAGTCTTTGAGGTCTATGTATAGTGATTTAAATATAATGCCTGCAGCTGGATTACGTGACTTTTATACGTTGATTTTTATATATAGGTATTACAGAGGTAGCCTTCCCGATTGTTTTACAGGAATATTTTGTGAGAGGTCTGATGTTCACCACCACAATACTCGGATACGAGGTAATACTGAGGTTCCTCGATTAGTTTCAAGTAGGTCTTCTTTTTCACTTATTTACAGAGCTTCAAAACTTTGGAATAAACTGAGTATAGATATCAATGAAATAGGTAGCCTTGACCAGTTTAAGTCTGATTTACGTGTGGAGTTGCTCGGTAGGTATGCTTTTGAAACTGATTAACTAATATAAATTTTACATAGCTTATTCATTTGTAATATTTATGTGTTTTTGGTTTTTTGCTGTTGTCTTGAGGTCACGCAAGGGAGTGTATTGTTTATGTTTTTTTTGTTTTTTGTTGATCTCGGTATATGGTCTCATTCTCCATAACTTCTTATTCTCCTTATTGTCTCTTTTTTTTCTTTGAATTTAGCACAGCCTCGCAAGCTTCGCTTATGTTGTGCTATTGATTAAAAAATGTTTTTTTCTAATAAAATTGTTCTACTACTAAAAAAAAAAAAAAAAATATTATTTGCTATTTTTTATGAATAAAAAGAAAAATTACAGACATGGCAAAGGAATCGCCCAATTATTTTTATAATAATTATTTTTATTTTTATAAAATAAAGGGAAGCGAACGCTACCCTTTATTAACAAGTGAGAGACTAAAAAGTTTTAAAAAAATCTTGATCCTACAGACTATTGATAGTTGTTTCTTTCGTCATGTTCTGCTCAAGTTTACAGTTGTCATTATGTAGTACATGCGCTCTGAGTTCCAAAGGGATTTAATGGCCTCGACAGATTATTTGGATTTGAACGATCTGTCGCTCATCGTATTTTGAACACATTTTAAACTCCATCTTGATAGAAAAAATCCACCGGAGGAAAATCGGCAGTGCGCTAAAACTTCTTGCTGGCAAGCCGAGCCGCGCCATCATTTTCCTTTGGGCACCTCTATTTGTCGCCGAAAAGAAACCGGCACGGCATTGGAGTCTACCTAAAACTTCATAATTTTGAAACAATAAAAAGAAAAATATTTGAAAATTTGGGCTTTAGACCCTAGATGGGTCCAGGAGGAGAGAAATTCGTTTGATGTCCTTGGTGACTTAAGTCCTTAAGAATGCCCTTAAAAATGCCCTTGAGTCTCCTTTCTCTTATTGCCCTCATTCCTTCGTCTAGTAACAGTATTTCTAGTTTAGGTGGGTTGCCTAAAGTTAAGAGTTTTGAAATCTTTTTAAGGGAAATTCTTTTCATTTGTAGATTCTAGGGAGTTTTTACCCTTATAGTACTAAAGATTTTAGTCTCTTAGGATCCTTATATTGTTTCTGGACTCAATGCTCTGTGTAAAGGGAGAACATAATGTAAGAGATAATGTTCCGTGTTAAGGGAGAATGAGACAAGCACCTAAAGTTCCATCTGTCAGAATAATAGGGGGCATTGCTAGGGGTCCGGGGGTTTCTACCAGATTAGAAAGAAATCATTCTTGGATTTATTTCCAAGGTCGTTAGATTGTGTAAATGTGAGCCTAGCTCAAGCTACATCAAGTTGTTGTATTTCTTTTTAAAAATAGCTATTCCTGAATTTATTATCCCTTGAACATAGCACCTGCTTCGAATGCCACCACATCTACCCGCAAAGACGATCTACGACTTCGACCCTATATAAACCGGTTGGAAGCAATCGCGCGGCCGACCAAAGAAATGTTGGTCCGACAGCCTCTCCGAGTTCCTAATGATTGCAAACATCAGACCGGGTAAAACGCAAATACTCGCCATCGACCGGAACGGATGGAGGAGGCAGATGTGACTCTTTAGGTCAATCAGCACTCGGCAGGAGACTTAAGTCAAAGTAAGTCAAGTGAATATAGCCACGTAATGTATTTAGTCTGAAAAGTAAAGGGCATAGTAATGCAATAAAAAAATCTGAACAAACTCTAGTATAAGTCCATGGAGACTGATTGTCCATAATGCATTGATATTCTTCTCTTGAAACTATGAAAAAGATTTACCGTCTTGAAACACAACTAGTCTCCCAATTCCTTTTTCTGCAAAGTTTTTTTTTGAGTCCATCTTTAAGGACTTTTGTGTCATTTCGTTCTGCTTTTCTGTAGTTCAAGGCTTTAGGTGCTTTAATAAATTTATGCTCAAATTCTAGTATAATCACTATAATTTTGCTTGAACATCATCTATGCTCCAATAGTCTTCTTCCTAAACTGTTAGTAACAAAATGGAAATGCAGAATTTTTCAATTAAATAAAGAGTATTTTGCTTGGGTGATAAGCAATCCTTGCTTTTGTGTGTATATTTAGTGTAAATTTAATTATCTTACAATATAAGTTGCGCTGTTATCAAGTGGCAGATATCAAAACTATTGACTTCAACAATATTTGAAACTAACCAGGAATATAATGACTGATCATCAGGAATCGTGGCAATTTTTTAAAAAAAGTTGAATTTCTTAGAAAACGGAACAAAAAAAAATGGCCCCATAGAGGCGCGAACGACTTACAAGACTTACTGCTTGAAAGTTGTCCAGTCATCGCAGCACAAGAGTCAAGCACGCTAACCGCTCCGCCAAGAGGGCTTGCATCAAAAAATGTTTTAATTATATGATTGTACATAGTGAATCAAAAGTGAAATAGATAGACCAAGAAAAGGAAATTATACGAAAATATTAAAAGAAATGTATTAAACAAAAGAGAAAAAAACATTTTCTTTTTCATGACTCTCAGTATAAAAAGAGTGGTTACAATTAGCAGAAAACTCAGTGGAAAATAATTATGGTTCTCGGCTAAATAATTGCTTAATTTTTAGTTTTGAGACAATAAAATAGTTATGACAATTACAAATAGAAAATTTAGTTTTGAAAACAAAAGACAATAAAATGTCAATTTGGAAAAAACAATTACACAGCACTTCAGATTGAGCATTATTTCTTGAATCATGTTCTCCCTTTATACAAAAAATTGTGTCTAGAAACAAGATAAAGAGTCTAAGAGACAAAATATTTGGTAATTTTTGATTTAGTCAAAATGCCCTTTTTACTTTTTAAAGCTACCCTCTTAAACTTAACCTAAACTTTAGCAATTTTATTCGAATCATAGTTCAACTTAAAAATAAGAATCTAATAATTACAGAGTATTTTCAAAAGTAAAATGCATCTAGTATTCAATCAGTTAAGGCAATTTAACTGAGAGGCAATCATTTAAGGCAAGTTTTGTCTTACCCATCAAAAGTTACGAACCTGAAAAACTTGCCTTTTTGAAAAAAAAGGGAAAAATTTCTAGAAGTCATAGAATCTTCATGAAAATCGCACCTTCAGATTTAGTTTATCAGAGAACCTTGCTGTAGAAGTTTCTAGCTCCTATATGCAAATACGTGGAATTTTATATTTTTGCCAGAAGAAAGATCACGGATGCGTGTTTATTTTATTTATTTATTTTTTCAAGGGTGATAGTCTAAACCCATCTTGAAATATCACGAGAGGGCTTATTCATCACGAGAGGCACTTCATATAGAAGGGGTTGTCGCATAACTTCAGAGTGGGCTAATTTAAGTCGAATTCAGAAGTTCTAGTGCCCTTTTTAAGATTCTAAAGTAGAACTTTGTATTTTTGCCAGATGAAAGATCATGGATGCGTGTTTATTGTAGGCTCCTTTTTTTTAAGGGAGATCGTATCAACCCACTGGTCCTAGAATGTCACAAGAGGGCTTATTTGAACAGAAATATAAGTTCTAGTGCCCTTTTTAAATGAAAAAAAAACTAGAGGGCAACTAGTCCCCCTCCCACGCTCATGTTTTTCAAAAAATCTCCCGATCAAAATTTTGAAATAGCCATTTTGTTCAACATAGTCAAAAATCTAATAACTATGTCTTTGACAATGACTTAATTCTCTAGAGTCCCTTGGGGATGGGCAGTAAGTTATGAACTTTGTCCACTGTTTACATATAGCATTGGTTATTGGGAAGTATTCAGACGTATTCTGGGGGATTTTTCTGAGGAGGGGGGGGGGGGGGTACTTGGGAGGATTCCCATGATCTGGTCAGATCTGGACGATCTGACATCTTTCTCGATTCACTACCCGGAGAATTCCATATCTTCCAGATCTTCCAGATCTTCTAAATAGAAGATCTTCTATTTACTTATATTTACAATCGTGGTGGTCTTACTTGCAACATTTATCATTTAATTGTGTCAGATTCAGCTCTACTTTCATCAATAGTTCATGTGGACGACTCGTAAAATCGACAACGATCATTTACCGATCACGTGCCAACTATCCTGCTCCATGGCGAGCTTTGTGCAACGTAACTCTCCCAAGTGGTTCTCAAAGTTAAATTGGGAAAATACCAATGTTCCACTTTATGTATTGACATTGTCCCAGTTATTATCATCTATTAAAGTGCCTTTCCACTTATTGCAAACATCTGTATGTACAACTTCAACTCGGATAGATATCAACTCGTATTTTCAGCAAATAGTGTTCTGTCTCAAGTCTGCCGCTAAAAAGCTGTTCCCTCTGAGCGCGTACGAACGGGTACTCGCAATCCCTTTTGGAAAGTTGATCCTAAAGTGAAGATGGCTAAACAAAAAGATAAGTTCTGGCTCCGTATGAGGATAGCTTGTGATCGTCCTCCTTCTGGTTCAGTAGATCAAATAAAACAGAAAACCAAACGAGAGTACAAATATTCCCTGCGTAGAGTGAGACTGAATGCCTGGGATGGTCGTTGTGACAAGAAATCCTGGGATCGTGTTATGAACAGTGTAAAGTGTTCACCTCTAATTAATTCGTCTCTTCGGCTATGTGACTTTGTTTCTCCTTATAAAAATATTTGGCTTTCATTTAATGTTAATCTCCAAAATCATTTTACCAAGCTTGTCAATTCAATCCTCCCAATTCGTATCAACCAATCTCAAGTGTTATCGGTGGAATCTTGTGTTAAATTCCGAACTCTTAAGCAAGTGAATAAGTCTGAGTATCTCGATAGTGATGGTCTTTGCTTCAAGTTTGTTGCTTATGATTGTCCTGAACTGCTGAAGCATTTGCAGTTATTGTTTCAGATGTGTTTGATATAGTCCATTGTGCCACATAGTTTTTTGTCCTGGTGTATATATCTCCCATAGTTAAGAGGGGTAAGGACCCCAGTGCTTGCTCTAATTACCGTCCTATCACTGTCTTGTTAGTAAGCTATTTGAATATGTACTGCTACTGGCCATTAACTCCAAGTGCAATTTTACGTCCTTCCAGCTTGGTTTTAGAAAAGGTATGAAATGTTCCATCCAACGGCGGTTTATGTCATCCGTCTGGGTTAATAAGATGCCTTCTTTGTTTTCAACTTGAGTTGAAGAAGCCTTCGAAATACCCGCAAGCTCCTTCGTTATAGCGTACACAGTACGACTATCTCCTCGCCTGGCGGCTACTTCAGCCTGATCAGCCATAGTTTCGAGGAACACCCTCTTATCATTCCTTGTCCGTGTTTTGACTTGTTTATTGAGACGCTTATACTGCGCTTTTAAATCATCAAGATATTCTCTAGTGCATGTCCTATTATGCTCATGTCTATCTACGAGAATTTTGGCTTCTGCCCTTTGATCAATGATATCCCAGGTACTTTCAGATATCCACTGCTCTTTCTTCTTCCTGCTATATCCCACAACTTCTTGTGCCACTTCTTTCAGGGACTCGACGATCTTTTCCCATTGATTATCAATTGACAACTCGTCCCTTAGCATGGAAAATTTATTTGACAAAGTAGATGTATACTTTTGTAATACATAAGGGTCCTGCAGCTTTCTTACATTAAACCTTTTTACTGACCGCTGGGGCTGCGATCAAGCTCACCATATTATGGGTCGGCTAATGAAACAAGCTGTTGCTAAAAAAAAAGTCCCCTGTATTATTTGACTGTTGACATATCTAGTGCTTTTGACAATGTAATTCATTCAAATGCTTTGTTTTTTCTAGCAGCCTCAGGTGTTAACCTTTCTATTGTTTCCGTGCTTAAATATACGCTCTGGTTTTCTACCAGAGCGTAGAAAATACGCTCTGGATATTTTAAGTATTGCAAGTATTTTCTGCGTCTGCCTCGGTGGTATCGGAATCATACAGTTGTCTCTAAATTTGACATCACTGATGCGCCCTCACGACTGAAACATTTATCTGAAGATATATCTCTTAAAATTCAGCAAATGATTGATGTTTGCGACCCTCTTTGGCCATTGTTTGAATTGAGGTAATTAATTTATGTTGTAGGTTGTTATACTGTTATGTTATTTATGTTGTTGTGTTTTTTTTTTCGTTTTTTTTCTTTTTTTGTGTTTTTACTCCACAGTTTTATGTATTTTGTGGGTTATAAATAAATTCTTCTCATTATTATTATTATTCAGCAAAGCATGCTAAACTGAGCTTTAAAAAAAGAATTGTTTATATTAAAAAACAAATTCCGGTTGGATCTAAAGAAATTTTAATCTTTAATTAGACCTGATTTTATTAAATGTGATGAAACTTAAGTTAAACTAAAGGCTGCTGGATCTATACACACCGTCCTAGTAACACAAAATTAGTAATGTGTCTAAATTTGATATTTACTAGTAAATTAGTTATAAACTGAATGGCCATCTCAGAATTTATCAATTATGGTATTTAAGCCTTCTTCGGGTGAAGATCATCTTTTTTGAAAAAAAAAAAAAAAAAATGACAGACATCGCCACTTTGTTGCATAGTAATCTTCTTAATTAAAATCGTCTTTGAAATTGAAAATTAACTATCGCCACATAGATTTAGCCAAGAAAATTCTAAAGTTGATTCTAAGTGAAAACCCAATGGCTTTAGTAGAACGTTTTTTTTTTAATTTTGCTTATACTCTGCATACTAACACAATCATATCTATATAACGATAAAAACTTTATTTTCAGAAAATTTAAGGTTGGATGTAAAGAAATTTAGAACTGTAATTAAAATATGGCTTTTGGTAATCAGATGACACTTAAATTCATTTTAAGGATGCTGGAACTCCTGACGTTGCTGTAGGAGTTGCTATATCAATTTAGTGCATATATCCATCTAAACTGGATATCAAAATAAGCTAAATGTAATTTTTGAACGTTTTGGCTCCACTTATTAACATTACAATGTCAAAGTTGCCAGTAAAGTATATTTTTAAATCGTTATTCAATTTGCAATTTTCTTTGGCTTTTCAGTAAAATTTTTTAGTCAACTTCAGTTAATCGGAATAAAACTTAGTTGTTTATTTTCGTTAAGTAAAGTCAGCATGAACAAGCAGATTATTATCTGTGTTGAAACATAATTCATTTTTAGTCATCTGAATGTTTCTTCAAAAAAAGTGATATCCCTTGTATATCCCTTCTATATGAGATTTGTGATGTTTCCAAGTGCAGTTTTTATTTGGATATGATACCATTTTCAAGATGTTTCAGGGTGGTTTTTTTTTTCAAACTAATAAATTTATGATTTGCAATGAAGTTTTACCAATCATGTTATCCGACATAACAGTTACCATTCATGGACCAGCTTAAATCGGTAATTGTTCTTTGCTTAACTTTTTTAAATGTATTTTAAATTTTTGTTTACGATGGGCTAGAATATGTTCTTTACTAGATAGTGTTTGACGGCACAACCATGGTGGTAAAAGCTTTGTCATTATTAATGACGATGATGGAAAGTTGAGAGAGGCTAAGTGGACATTCATTCAGGATCAATTTGCCAAAAGAAAATAAAGTATATCTAACCAGTCGGAAATATAATAGATTTTAATTTATTTTTGTTTATTCTTTTGCCTTAACGAAGAAAGATCATATACAATTATATGAATGAATGAGTCTGTTGATTGGCTCACAGATCAGTGACACAAGACGAGAAATACAAATGAAACATAAGTAAAGGAAAATATCAAAAATATGGAGTGAGCTATATTTCCATTCAATGGCAAATACCATTAGTTTGATTTAGATGGCGTTGATGCTGAGCTTTTAGCCTTATTAGTGAGAGAGAGAGACAAAGATTGGTTTATTAATATAAACTAAATTTTTAAAAAAAAGTTTTTTTAACTAAAAGTAAGGAGCGACATTAAAACTTAAAATGAACGGAAATTACTCCGTGTTTGAAAGGGACTGTTCCCTTCTCGACGCCCCGCTCTTTGCGCTAAAGTTTGACTCTTTCTCTCAATCCTACTTTTTTAACAGTAAAAAATTTAAAGTAGTCATACAGTAAGTAATACAGCAGTCATTTACAGTAGTAAAACAGTAAGTCATACACGGAGTAATTCTTTTTTTTTTCAAGTTTTAATGTCGCTCCTCACTTTCAGTTAAAAAAACTATTTTTTTTTTTATTTAATTTCTGAACGTTTTTGAATTAATGCATGTTTGATTTTGGCTCTTCGCACATAAATTATTAAAATGAAATTTGTATATTAATTCTTTTTGGGCTAAATGGTTTTCTTTTAGTTTTGACCAGACAATTTTAAGAAAAAAGGGGTGGGGGGAGGAGGCCTAGTTGCCCTCCAATCTTTTAGTTACTTGAAAAGGCAACTAGAACTTTAAATTTTTAACGAACGTTTTTATTTGTAAAAAATATACGTAACTTAAGAATTAACTTACGTAACGAACTTTTATATTCTCATATTTTTATTATGTATATGAGAGGGGTTTGTCCTCTCGTTAATACCTCACTCTTTACACTAAGGCTTAAATTTTGTCCCAATTCTTTAAGAATGACCCCTAAATCAGAAAGGCCGTAAAATAAATAGTTGAAATTACATGAAATTTTACTTAAAAAAATAAGTTTGAAAAAAATCTTGATCCTACAGACTATTGATAGTTGTTTCTTTCGTCATGTTCTGCTCAAGTTTACAGTTGTCATTATGTAGTACATGCGCTCTGAGTTCCAAAGGGATTTAATGGCCTCGACAGATTATTTGGATTTGAACGATCTGTCGCTCATCGTATTTTGAACACATTTTAAACTCCATCTTGATAGAAAAAATCAACCGGAGGAAAATCGGCAGTGCGCTAAAACTTCTTGCTTGCGAGCCGAGCCGCGCCACCATTTTCCTTTGGCCACCATTTTCATTTGTCGCCGAAAAGAAACCGGCACGGCATTGGAGTTTACCTAAAACTTCATAATTTTGAAACAATAAAAAGAAAAATATTTGAAAATTTGGGCTTTAGACCCTAGATGGGTCCAGGAGGAGAGAAATTTCGTTTGATGTTCTTGGTGCCTTAAGTCCTTAAGAATGCCCTTAAAAATGCCCTTGAGTCTCCTTTCTCTTATTGCCCTCATTCCTTCGTCTAGTAACAGTATTTCCAGTTTAGGTGGGTTGCCTAAAGTTAAGAGTTTTGAAATCTTTTTAAGGGAAATTCTTTTCATTTGTAGATTCTAGGGAGTTTCTACCCTTATAGTACTAAAGATTTTAGTCTCTTAGGATCCTTCTATTGTTTCTGGACTCAATGCTCTGTGTAAAGGGAGAACATGATGTAAGAGATAATGTTCCATGTTAAGGGAGAACGAGACAAGCACCTAAAGTTACATCTGTCAGAATAATAGGGGGCATTGCCAGGGGTCCGGGGGTTTCTACCAGATTAGAAAGAAATCATTCTTGGATTTATTTGCAAGGTCGTTAGATTGTGTAAATGTGAGCCTAGCTCAAGCTGCATCAAGTTGTTTTATTTCTTTTTAAAAATAACTATTCCTGAATTTATTATCCCTTGAACATAGCACCTGCTTCGAATGCCACCACATCTACCCGCAAAGACGATCTACGACTTCGACCCTATATAAACCGGTTGGAAGCAATCGCGCGGCCGACTAAAGAAGTGTTGGTCCGACAGCCTCTCCGAGTTCCTAATGATTGCAAACATCAGACCGGGTAAAGCGTAAATACTCGCCATCGACCGGAACGGATGGAGGAGGCAGATGTGACTCTTTAGGTCAATCAGCTCTCGGCAGGAGACTTAAGTCAAAGTAAGTCAAGTGAATATAGCCACGTAATGTATTTAGTCTGAAAAGTACAGGGTATAGTAATGCAATAAAAAAACCTGAACAAACTCTAGTATAAGTCCATGGAGACTGATTGTCCATAATGCATTGATATTCTTCACTTGAAACTATGAAAAAGATTTACCGTCTTGAAACACAACTAGTCTCCCAATTCCTTGTTTCTGCAAAGTTTTTTTTTTTTTTTGAGTCCATCTTTAAGGACTTTTGTGTCATTTCGTTCTGCTTTTCTGTAGTTCAAGGCTTTGGGTGCTTTAATAAATTTATGCTCAAATTCTGGTATAATCACTATAATTTTACTTGAACATCATCTATGCTCCTATAGTCTTCTTCCTAAACTGTTAGTAACACAATGGAAATGCAGAATTTTTCAATTAAATAAAGAATTTACAGGATAAATACTGATAAAATTAACGTAAGCAATCATTTACCTGATATAGTCTTAATGTTTTGTTGCTGTATATTTTGCTTGGGTGATAAGCAATCCTTTCTTTTGTGTGTATATTTAGTGTAAATTTAACTATCTTACAATATAAGTTGCGCTGTTATCAAGTGGCAGATATCAAAACTTTTGACTTCAACAATATTTGAAACTAACCAGGAATATAATGACTGATCATCAGGAATCGTGGCAATTTTTTGAAAAAAGTGGAATTTCTTAGAAAACGGAACAAAAAAAAATGGCCCCATAGAGGCGCGAACGACTTACAAGACTTACTGCTTGAAAGTTGTCCAGTCATCGCTGTCCAATTTCATTTGTTGTACATAGTGAATCAAAAGTGAAATAAATAGACCAGGAAAAGAAAATTATACGAAAATATTAAAAGAAATTTATATTAAACAAAAGAGAAAAAAACATTTTCTTTGTTTTCATGACTCTCAGTATAAAAAGAGTGGTTGCAATTAGCAGAAAACTCAATGGAAAATAATTACGGTATTACTAAAGGAAAATAATTACGGTTCTCGGCTAAATAATTGCTTAATTTTTAGCTTTGAGACAATAAAATAGTTTTGACAATTACAAATAGAAAATTTAGTTTTGAAAACAAAAGACAATAAAATGTCAATTTGGAAAAAACAATTACACAGCACTTCAGATTGAGCATTATTTCTTGAATCATGTTCTCCTTTTATAAAGAAAATTGTGTCTAGAAACAAGATAAAGAGTCTAATAGACAAAATATTTGGTAGCTTTTGATTTAGTCAAAATGCCCTTTTTACTTTTTAAAGCTACCCTCTTAGACTTAACCTAAAATTTAGCAATTTTATTCGAATCATAGTTCAACTTAAAAATAAGAATCTAATAATTACAGAGTATTTTCAAAAGTAAAATGCATCTAGTATTCAATCAGTTAAGGCAATTTAACTGAGAGGCAATCATTTAAGGCAAGTTTAGTCTTACCCATCAAAAGTTACGAACCTGAAAAACTTGCCTTTTTGAAAAAAAAGGGAAAAATTTCTAGAAGTCATAGAATCTTCATGAAAATCGCACCGTCAGATTTAGTTTATCAGATAACCTTGCTGTAGAAGTTTCTAGCTCCTATATGCAAATACGTGGAATTT
Source organism: Artemia franciscana (assembly GCF_032884065.1). Classification (NCBI taxonomy): domain Eukaryota; kingdom Metazoa; phylum Arthropoda; class Branchiopoda; order Anostraca; family Artemiidae; genus Artemia; species Artemia franciscana. Next base: position 7,614 of record NW_027062732.1, on the reverse strand, counting down.
TGTATTTTTGCCAGAAGAAAGATCACGGATGCGTGTTTATTTTAATTATTTATTTTTTCAAGGGTGATAGTATAAGCCCATCTTGAAATATCACGAGAGGGCTTATTCATCACGAAAGGCACTTCATATAGAAGGGGTTGTCCCATAACTTCAGAGTGGGCTAATTTAATTCGAAATCAGAAGTTCTAGAGCCCTTTTTAAGATTCTAAAGTAGAACTTGGTATTTTTGCCAGATGAAAGATCATGGATGCGTGTTTATTGTAGGCTACTTTTTTTAAGGGAGATCGTATCAACGCAGTGGTCCTAGAATGTCACAAGAGGGCTTATTTGAACAGAAAATATAAGTTCTGGTGCCCTTTTTAAATGAAAAAAAAAACTAGAGGGCAACTAGTCCCCCTCCTACGCTCATGTTTTTCAAAAAATCTCCCGATCACAATTTTGAAATAGCCATTTTGTTCAGCATGGTCAAAAATCTAATAACTATGTCTTTGACGATGACTTAATTCTCCAGAGTCCCTGGGGGATATGCTGTAAGTTATGAACTTTGTCCACTGTTTACATATAGCATTGGCTATTGGGAAGTATTCAGACGCATTCTGGGGGATTTTTCTGAGGAGGGGGGGGGGGTACATGGGAGGATTCCCATGATCTGGTCAGATCTGGACGATCTGACATCTTTCTCGATTCACTACCCGGAGAAGTCCATATCTTCCAGATCTTCTAAATAGAAGATCTTCTATTTACTTATATTTACAATCGTGGTGGTCTTACTTGCGACATTTATCATTTAATTGTGTCAGATTCAGCTCTACTTTCATCAATAGTTCATGTGGACGACTCGTAAAATCGACAACGATCATTTACCGATCACGTGCCAACTATCCTGCTCCATGGCGAGCTTTGTGCAACGTAACTCTCCCAAGTGGTTCTCAAAGTTAAATTGGGAAAATACCAATGTTCCACTTTATGTATTGACATTGTCCCAGTTATTATCATCTATTAAAGTGCCTTTCCACTTATTGCAAACATCTGTATGTACAACTTCAACTCGGATAGATATCAACTCGTATTTTCAGCAAATAGTGTTCTGTCTCAAGTCTGCCGCTAAAAAGCTGTTCCCTCTGAGCGCGTACGAACGGGTACTAGCAATCCCTTTTGGAAAGTTGATCCTAAAGTGAAGATGGCTAAACAAAAAGATAAGATCTGGCTCCGTATGTGGATAGCCCGTGATCGTCCTCCTTCTGGTTCAGTAGATCAAATAAAACAGAAAACCAAACGAGAGTACAAATATTCCCTGCGTAGAGTGAGACTGAATGCCTGGGATGGTCCTTGTGACAAGAGATCCTGGGATCGTGTTATGAACAGTGTAAAGTGTTCACCTCTAATTAATTCGTCTCTTCGGCTATGTGACTTTGTTTCTCCTTATAAAAATATTTGGCTTTCATTTAATGTTAATCTCCAAAATCATTTTATCAAGCTTGTCAATTCAATCCTCCCAATTCGTATCAACCAATCCCAAGTGTTATCGGTGGAATCTTGTGTTATATTCCGAGCTCTTAAGCAAGTGAATAAGTCTGAGTATCTCGATAGTGATGGTCTTTGCTTCAAGTTTGTTGCTTATGATTGTCCTGAACTGCTGAAGCATTTGCAGTTATTGTTTCAGATGTGTTTGACATTCGCTTTAAGTTTTAAAGTTGCTCCTTACTTTCAGTTGAAGAAACTTTTTCATATTCAATTTTTCATTGTTTTTTTTATAATGATGCTAGAAAATCCCGCTCCCCCTTCATTGAATTTATCCTTCTCCATGACATATTCCTCCAAGAAAGATCCTCCCACATAACCCCCTCCCCTCGACCAAAATAATTTCTGTTTGTTTCTATTTCTAATTATTTCTCCTTACTTTCAGTAAAAAGCTTGTTTTAAAATTTAATTTCTTTAAAGGATAAGTCGTGGACATTCTTTTTTAGAAAACAGAAAATTTTAGCATTACTTATAATTTCGATGATCCTTTTCCTCCGTTTAATTATTAACGGCTTCGTATCGTCGTAAATGGAAACTGCTACAAACCAAAAAAAAATAACAGGTAAAAAAAAGGAAGGAACAAAATACATATACCGTATCTGAAAGATGCTGCCAAAGTAAAACAGTAAACATCGTTTCATTTTTTCAGTTTATTTTTAATGTATGCTACATTAGCTGCTGAACTGATCTTGATTGTTGAACTGAGACTGAACTGAAAACATAACAAATATTCATATAAACAATTCGTCTTCTTCCCTGCTTTACCCAGAAAATGAGACTAGATTTCACCCAAACTTCTGAAATTTTGTACGACTCTCACAAAAACATTACAAAAATGCATAAAAATAAATTTTTAATGCGTCTTTAAAAATTTTCTTTTTATTGTGTTGGTATTATGTTAGCTTTGATGAAGTAAATGAATGATTACGGTTTTGATAGAATAGAATAGAATATGCTTTATTGGCTAAAATAGCACACAAGCTAGCATAAGGACGTCAGAACAATTATAATTACAATGATAAAATAAATGTTAATGGATAAACATAGTTACAAAGTTAAATCAATTATTAAAATGCGAAACAAAATAGGGAACGAAAGAGTTTTTGTACCTCATTGTCAACATTTGGGGACACAAGTCAAGTTGAGTATTTGGAGCTCTACGAGCATTAAGTCTTGTATTGGGAAGGATTGGGGGGTTTTCTTTGAAGGGGGGAAGAAGACGTCGTAAATACTGTAAAGGTATCAATATGCCGGGAAATTAAAACTTCAACCGAGTCTGTTCGTTTTGAATTAAGATTGAATAGTGGTGGGCATCAAGTCTTGGCTAATTGTAAAAAAAAACCTACAAAAAAAAAATATTTGTAAAATTAAAAAAAAAATTTGTTAATATGTATTTTTGTTACTTTTTTACAAGTGGCAGAAATTTAGGAGGGGGGCTGAAACCGGGCACTCCCCTCCCCCTTTGACACGGCCCTGTCCTTAGCTATGCCTAGCTAATAGCTATGGCAACTACACGTATCTTTACCAAATCCTGAACTACCTGTGCCAAAGTGCCTGGACTACCAACTATACTATTCAAACATAGTTAATTTACACAAAGTGATAAAGACTGATCAAATACTTTTAAATCCATGTAAAAAAATTTTACGTTGCATTTAACTTGACGTTGCCAAATCAGCTACCTTTTTTTTATGTAACATTAAAATAAATATACAAGCAAAAATAATTCTAGGACATTTTTCTGCCAAGTGATTTGTCCAGTAAAATGAAAACAAAGTAAGGAATATTATTTGCTATTTTTTTATGAATAAAAAGAAAAATCACAGACATGGCAAAGGAATCGCCCAATTATTTTTATAATAATTATTTTTATTTTTATAAAATAAAGGGAAGCGAACGCTACCCTTTATTTACAAGGGAGAGACTAAAAAGTTTGAAAAAAATCTTGATCCTACAGACTATTGATAGTTGTTTCTTTCGTCACGTTCTGTTCAAGTTTACGGTTGTCATTATGTAGTACATGCGCTCTAAGTTCCAAAGGGATTTAATGGCCTCGACAGATTATTTGGATTTGAACGATCTGTCGCTCATCGTATTTTGAACACATTTTAAATTCCATCTTGATAGAAAAAATCCACCGGAGGAAAATCGGCAGTGCGCTAAAACTTCTTGCTTTAGACCCTAGATGGGTCCAGGAGGAGAGAAATTTCGTTTGATGTCCTTGGTGCCTTAAGTCCCTAAGAATGTCCTTAAAAATGCCCTTGAGTCTCCTTTCTCTTATTGCCCTCATTCCTTCGTCTAGTAACAGTATTTCCAGTTTAGGTGGGTTGCCTAAAGTTAAGAGTTTTGAAATCTTTTTAAGGGAAATTCTTTTCATTTGTAGATTCTATGGAGTTTTTACCCTTATAGTACTAAAGATTTTAGTCTCTTAGGATCCATATATTGTTTCTGGACTCAATGGTCTGTGTAAAGGGAGAACATGATGTAAGAGATAATGTTCCGTGTTAAGGAAGAACGAGACAAGCACCTAAAGTTCCATCTGTCAGAATAATAGGTGGCATTACTAGGGGTCCCGGGGTTTCTACCAGATTAGAAAGAAATCATTCTTGGATTTATTTCCAAGGTTGTTAGATGGTGTAAATGTGAGCCTAGCTCAAGCTACATCAAGTTGGTTTATTTCTTTTTAAAAATAACTATTCCTGAATTTATTATCCCTTGAACATAGCACCTGCTTCGAATGCCACCACATCTACCCGCAAAGACGATCTACGACTTCGACCCGATATAAACCGGTTGGAAGCAATCGCGCGGCCGACCAAAGAAATGTTGGTCTGACAGCCTCTCCGAGTTCCTAATGATTGCAAAAATCAGACCGGGTAAAGCGCAAATACTCGCCATCGACTGGAACGGATGGAGGAGGCAGATGTGACTCTTTAGGTCAATCAGCACTCGGCAGGAGACTTAAGTCAAAGTAAGTCAAGTGAATATAGCCACGTAATGTATTTAGTCTGAAAAGTAAAGGGCATAGTAATGCAATAAAAAAATCTGAACAAACTCTAGTATAAGTCCATGGAGACTGATTGTCCATAATGCATTGATACTCTTCACTTGAAACTATGAAAAAGATTTACCGTCTTGAAACACAACTAGTCTCCCAATTCCTTGTTTCTGCAAAGTTTTTTTTTTTGAGTCCATCTTTAAGGTCTTTTGTGTCATTTCGTTCTTCTTTTCTCTAGTTCAAGGCTTTGGGTGCTTTAATAAATTTATGCTCAAATTCTAGTATAATCACTATAATTTTACTTGAACATCATCTATGCTCCAATAGTCTTCTTCCTAAACTGTTAGTAACACAGTGAAAATGCAGAATTTTTCAATTAAATAGCAATTTTAGTCGAATCATAGTTCAACTTAAAAATAAGAATCTAATAATTAAAGAGTATTTTCAAAACTAAAATGCATCAGATATACAGCACTTCAGATTGAGCATTATTTCTTGAATCATGTTCTCCCTTTATACAAAAAATTGTGTCTAGAAACAAGATAAAGAGTCTAAGAGGCAAAATATTTGGTAGCTTTTGATTTAGTCAAAATGCCCTTTTTACTTTTTAAAGCTACCCTCTTAAACTTAACCTAAACTTTAGCAATTTTATTCGAATCATAGTTCAACTTAAAAATAAGAATCTAATAATTACAGAGTATTTTCAAAAGTAAAATGCATCTAGTATTCAATCAGTTAAGGCAATTTAACTGAGAGGCAATCATTTAAGGCAAGTTTAGTCTTACCCATTAAAAGTTACGAACCTGAAAAATTTGCCTTTTTGAAAAAAAGGGAAACATTTCTAGAAGTCATAGAATCTTCATGAAAATCGCACCATCAGATTTAGTTTATCAGATAACCTTGCTGTAGAAGTTTCTAGCTCCTATATGCAAATACGTGGAATTTTGTATTTTTGCCAGAAGAAAGATCACGGATGAGTGTTTATTTTATTTATTTATTTTTTCAAGGGTGATAGTATAAACCCATCTAGAAATATCACGAATTCCGGTTGGATCTAAAGAAATTTTAATCTTTAATTAGATCTGATTTAATTAAATGTGATGACACTTAGGTTCATTCTATATGAATTACAATTCATATAGAATGACTATCAACTACAAAACGGACTTTGGTTGAGAAAATGTAAATAAAATCCAACTCATGAGCTGTAGCTCATTCGTAAGTTAGTACTATATGAGGTCTTAATGAATTTGGTAGAAGTATTAGGGACATTCCTACCAAAGTGGCGAGGAATTATATCAAATACAATTTTTTGGCCATCAGTTCAGTCTTTGAACTATATATCGCAAACCCGAGTAACAGCAATAAAACCGAAAATATATTTAGAAACCAAGTTTCAACTCTTTCTAATATATCAGAAAGAAAGCTGGAAACTTCAGGAAAGGCAGCTAACAACGACAAAGGAACACTGCCTGCGCTTATATCAAGTTGTGCCTGAAACAAAGCGAATAGTTCATATTGAGCTCCATGTCCTTCGGTTGCGTCACCACCCACCACTGCAATGCGCTTTCCCTGATTTTGTTTCTTCTATAATTCTGTTTCTTCTTTAATTCAAGTATTCTTTATGATAGTGAACGCAGGATTTTTTAAGTAAAATGAACGTTAAGGTCATAAAAAAATAGGGAAAGTGGTTACTGCTGTTGAACAAAGAACTGGGTGCTTGTGTAATGGCAGTTCTAAAACTTAGTATCCTCCCCTCAGCAGGCTGTTTGGGTTCCTATTTTTACTGCTATACCCACGCTAATTATGTTTTTATCTCATAGCACTCTTTGGCCGGCTGTTTGTTTGCGACATTAAAGCTAATTTCGGACACCACTTGAGTTAGACAAAAAGCTTGATATTATGATTAGAAAGGCCTATTTCCTAGTCTTAAAATGTAGAACATTCCTACAGAACTGATTAGAAGCATGAGGAAATGGAACACTAAATAACCTGATGTAACTGTCTTGTTTCATGGCTCTCAAACAATTTTTGGCACTATATTTACTATTGTTTTAGTATCTGAGAGATTTTTTACGGAGTGTCGATTAAATTAATACTTTTATTCTTAAAATGAAACCAAAGGTTTGTTTGCAAAAATGTAGGGTCTTGTTAGGGACAAAATTGCCCAAACCTTCTGAACAGGCAGTAAAAAATCATTATCATAAGGTGGCGCCTTTCAACTGACTGCGTAAGAGCTTGAATAATTGATATTTTAATGGTATCCAAAACAGAATGATCTTCATTTGTTTTATACTTACAATATTTTAACATGTTAATGGTGCAATTTTGAAGTAACTTCCACTTGCAATTCCCGAGCAATGGTTAGAAGGCAATCGACTGTTCTGCAAGATTAGAGAGGAGATAAAGATGAAAAACACAGGCAAAATAAAAAAAGCTCTGACTTTGTAGAAAACCAAAGAGTAAGGGTTTGAATCGCGAGAACGTGCTGCTCTCTCTTAATTTTGGAACATGGCAACGATGTCAAAGAGAACAAAACATGTTCCTTCCTTTTTAATTTTTGGGGAAGTAAAAGATACTTAAATTGTATACGCAGACGCTGATATACTATTCAGTATGCACATATGTATAATTAATTAATTAAGTATATGTATAGTATAATAATTAAGTATATGTATAATTAAGTATGTATAATTATGTATTTTGTCATACGCCAATCTTACTATTTCTAGACTATATCTATAACTGGAATAAAGATCTTGATTCTATTTTTCCTAGAAAACTTTATCAATTAGTTTTCAAATTTTATTAGTTGGTTTTCAAAAATCATATTTGGTTGCTAATATTTTAACTTTTCCTTATTGTAACGTAAACTTATGTATTTCTGTATGCAGATTAAGTCCACTCGGGAGATAAAGATCGAGTATATTTATCCATCTGGGACAGAAAATGTCGAAGTACTGTTGAATTATACAGTTTAGCAAGGTTTAATTGGTTGAGACATGTCTTATTACGGACAACTGAGGCATGAGGCGAGCCACACTTTTTTCAAGGGGGGAAAACAGCACTAAACAGGTTCACTTAAAGGATAGACC